>NC_089583.1:78877757-79177757 GCF_019320115.1 Miscanthus floridulus
AACTGCTCCACTCACAGGCGAGGCGGGGCCCCTACATCCCCCAACCTCGTTGTTGAGGTCGTTCATTGGGGTAGCCACTTCTTTGTGGATGCTTTTGGCATGTCCTTTGGGGGTACCCACCATGAAACACTCACGAGAGGGGTGATGGCTCCCTCTGCTTGAGTCAAAGCTGGAGGGCGACTCCGATTCTCTCATGAGGAGGTCGTGGAAAGACTCCACAACATATTCGGTCATCCCCACGAACTTGTCCTTCGTGGGGGATGGAGGCATGCGTTGCGCCATAGGGTGGTTGATGCGCGCACACGTATGGATCACGCATGAGCAAGCTTGTGGCCCGATCTTCTCGAAGGATCCAACTTGATAACTATCGTTACGTGACCTGGTGAAGAGGTAGTGCACCGCGAGTCTGCACAAGCGATGAACTACCGAGGCAATCACCCTTCCATGTACCGACGAAGCTAGCCCATGCAATCACGTCGTGTAGACGTGAAGGCACCAACTGGGTGAACCATAGTTCAGCATTCTACAACTCCATCGGGAATCAAAAGAACAAGTATGCAAGCCTCTCAAGACTCACGTGGGAATAAGAACTCAAGAGTTTGTATTTCTGAATTGGCAGCCAAAAAGTCCCTCATGTCATCTATTACATGGATATATATAACACTCGTGGAGTCTTCAGTTCAAATTAAAGAAAATAAATGAGAACATGCAGCATGAAGTTGTAGCACTCCTATTAATAGCGTGGCCTTATGGAGCTCTTTGGATGGTTGGTATTCAGCTGCATGCTTCTGCATGTGGTGAAACAATAGCCTGGTTGCTAACTGCCTTCCTAAACTTAGGAATTAATTGTTTTGCATATCCACAATTGATCTGCTTGGTAGCTGAATGGTCCATCCTCTCTATGCACATCTAGGCTCCTTAGTCCATATATTTGGAGTGCAGAAACCATCATCATCCCATGCCCGTTCATGCACTCCATCATTCCTAAGAACATTAAAACAAGTACTCAAAAGCATATGATCATCCAAAATAATCTGATTATTTAACACAAGGTTAGCGTTGACCTAAGAATGCATTTCCTTCTCCAGTTGCTTAGCTCTACTCCTTGTAATTGGACCCACTATATCAGATATAGTTTCATTAGGAGGTGGAGAGGAGTTGATGCTAGAGGTGTCCTCATTAGCCTCCCCCACTTGAGAAGGAGTCGTCCTCTACTCAAACTCACCAACAAATGGAAGCAAATCTTTGACATTGAATGTTGTACTCACATTGGAATATTCAGGGGAAGCTCAATTTTGTAAGCATTATCATTTATCTTTTCGAGAACCTAGAAGGGACCATCAACCCGTGGGGATAACTTACTCTTGCGCCATTGGGGAAATCGATCCTTGCGTAGATGCAACCACACGAGGTCACCGGGCTAGAACGTAACTTTCTTCTTACCTTTGTTCACGTGCTTTACATACTGTGCAGATTTTTTCTCAATATTCCTTCTTGTGTCAGCATGTAGCTTCTTAATAAATTCTGATCTCTTTGCCGCATCCATGTTAACTTGTTCCTATAATGGTAAAGGCAAAAGATCCATGGGTGTATGTGGTTTAAAACCATAAACAATTTCAAAGGGACAAAAATTTGTTGTTGAATGTACTGCCCTGTTATAAGCAAATTCGACGTGTGGAAGGCATTCTTCCCACATCTTCAGATTCTTTTTTAGCACAACCCTCAACATTGTAGATAGAGTATGGTTGACAACTTCAGTTTGTCCAACAGTTTGTGGGTGATAGGTAGTAGAAAATAACAACTTGGTTCCAAGTTTTCCCCATAATGTCTTCCAAAAATAGCTCAAAAATTTCGTATCTCGGTCTGAAACAATAGTCTTGGGCACTCCATGCAAACGAACTATGTCCCTGAAAAACAAGTCAGCAATGTGTGAAGCATCATCGCTCTTATGACATGGAATAAAATGTGCCATCTTTGAGAAGCGATCTACAACAACAAAAATGGAATCCGCCCCCCTCGGAGACCGAGGTAAGCCTAGAATAAAATCCATGGATATATCTTCCCAAGGTACATTTGGAATCGGTAATGGAATATATAAACCATGGGGATTAAGGCGGGACTTAGCTTTCAAGCAAGTTATGCACCGCTCAACATGCCGCTGGACATCACGTCTCATATGTGGCAAAAAGAAATGATCAGAAAGCATGTCCAATGTCTTTTTTACACCAAAATGACCAGGTAACCCACCAGCATGTGCTTCCTACAAAAGAAAATTGAGGAGAGAGCAAGCTGGAATACATAATTTGTTAGTCCGAAATAAGAATCCATCATGCACATAGAATTTATCCCATCCTTTGCCAACAATGCACTTAGAGAAAGGTTCTTTAAAATCAGAATCATTAGCATAAAGTGTTTTAACTGATTCCAATCCAAGCACTTTTGTATCTAGTTGTGTAATCAAACCACATCTTCTTGACAAAGCATCTGCAACAATGTTATCTTTACCATGTTTATGTTTGACAGCATAGGGAAATGTATCAATGAACTCAATCCATTTTGCAGGGCGGCGGTTTAGTTTACCTTGGCTTTTGAGATATTTCAAAGCTTCATGATAAGAATGGATTACAAATTCTTTAGGTAATAAGTAATGTTGCCAAACTTCCAAAACTCAAACTAAGGCATAAAGCTCTTTGTCATAGATAGAGTAGTTCAGATGTGGACCATTTAGTTTTTTATAAAAATAGGCAATAGGTTTACCTTCTTGAAGTATCACACCTCCAATGCCAATACCACATGCATCACATTCGATCTCAAAAGTCTAACCAAAGTCTGGTAGTTGTAGCAGCGGTGCTTCATAAAGCTTTCTTTTCAACTCTTTGAAGGCTTGGTCCTGTTCATCCCCCCACTTGAATGGAACATCCTTCTTTGTCAAATTGTTAAGAGGTGCAGCGATTGTGCTAAAATCTTTAACAAAGCGCCGGTAGAAACCCACAAGACCATGGAAACTTTGAACTTGGCTCACATTTTTAGGAGTAGGCCAATCCTTTATCACTTTAACCTTCTCTTCATCAACCTGGATGCCATCTACAGTCACAACAAAACCAAGAAAAACAACACGATCTGTGCAAAAGGTGCACTTAGAAATATTTCCGTACAATTTCTCTGCTCTCAAAACAGCAAGGACTGCACGGATATGATCAAGATGTTCATCGAATGATTGACTATAGATCAAGATATCATCAAAATATACAACCATGAATTTTCCAATGAAAGCTCTTAAAACATGATTCATTAAACGCATAAAAGTTAAAGGAGCATTTGTTAAACCAAAGGGCATGACAAGCCATTCATATAAGCCAAATTTGGTCTTAAATGTTGTCTTCCATTCATCACCAATTTTCATGCGAATTTGGTGATAGCCGCTGCGTAAATCAATTTTGGTGAAAATAGTTGAGCCATTCAATTCATCTAACATGTCATCAAGCCTAGGAATGGGATTGCGATATCTTACAGTTATAGCATTGATAGCACGACAATCGACACACATGCGCCAAGACCCATCTTTCTTAGGGACCAAAAGTACTGGAACAACACAAGGTGATAGAGATTCACGAACATACCCTCTGTCCAAAAGCTCTTTTACCTGTCGCTGAATGTCTTTTGTTTCTTCAGTATTGGTGCAGTAGGCTGGATGATTTGGAAGAGAAGCACCAGGTACTAAATCAATTTGGTGCTCAATGCCACGGATGGGAGGAAGACCAGTTGGCACCTCATCAGGAAAAACATCCTTAAAGTCCTGTAATAAATCAAGAACAACATGTGGCAGTGTGGCAGAACCACCCGAAAATAGCGTACTTACGGAGGCGCTCGTCTTCCACCAGACACTAAGCACCCTGAAAGCAACTACAACGAGCGGTGTCCATCGGGCACACCCCGAGGGAGAACCCAAAAGATCCACATTTTCCTAAGGATCCAATAATGAAAATGAGTTACAACACAAGTCCATCTCTTACATTAGAGTTTCTTAAAAGTACATTATTATAATACCAAATACAGAGTTCGGAATGATAAACAGCGGAATATTAAAAGATAGCATCTAGCGATAAGATAACGAGGATTCCGTCTGAGCCCACCAGATGGATCCTCCACACAAGAGACTCCTTAAGCGTCACCTGCAATAGGGGTAAATAAACCCTGAGTACACAATGTACTCGCAAGACTTATCCGAAAGTGGGAATACTTTCCCGACTCCAAGGAATATGCTAGGCTTTATGGTTGCTGGTTCTCTTTTAGCCAAAAGCAGTACTAATAGTGGGTCCTTATTTATACATTATTATCATCAGCCGTATTAAGTTTTTATCTAGTCAATCTATATAAGCACCTGTGCTACTTTCAAGCAAGAGTTGAGCAATCGATACTGTTCCTTCTCCTTTTCCACTTCCAGTTCTTACTACGGTGCTAAACCGCAGACAAGCCGTACCGGATAACCCAGCAATTTGCGAATCAATGTACCCAGCTGGGTGCCCCGAAGACACACACCTCGCTTGCGCCTTAGGCACAAGCAAGACTAACCCACCACTCTCCTGTCCCGGGTGTCCAGGTCCCCATCCAAACTTGGACTCCAAGCCCCCGCTTCTAAATCCCGGACTCAGTGCGGTGCAAGGACCTCCACCACCTCCTCTTCCCATCAGTCGGTCCGAAAAGAGCCGGATCCATGACAAGAGAGCAGCAAGTTTTCCCTGCACCCATACCCAAGTATGTGCTAGGGACAATAGTCTATGACTTGCCTAGAGTCATATGCAACGACCGGTCCTTAATCGACATAGACAGGGAAAAAGTGTAACCGGGCTATGCCCTGTTGGCCACAGGACACAACCCCTCACACCCACCAGTACCAAATCCACATCCCTGTCCAGTCACCATTTTCCTTTCCATTATTTCATCATGATATCATAGTTTAATCACCTATTTGCGAGTAACGGCAGGTTACTCACGCTACTGACATCCTGAGCATAGCAGCTACTCGACCTGTACTAGTAGGACTCATGGTGGATATATCTATGCATGTAGTTTCCATAAAATGCCTATAACATAAATGTGTATCATATAAATATATTCAGTGATCATTTAAAAATAGGGGTTATGCACCGGGGCTTGCCTTGGGCAGGTGCCGGGTCAGCAAGGTCAGTACCAATAGGCTCCTAGGCTCCCTCCTGTGTGAAGAGCTCCTCCTCGTACTCCTCGATCACCTCGTCGTACTCTAGCTCATCGACGGGTACAAAGTCTACCTGTTTGTGATCTACATGAAATGACGATGCACTGATTAACACTACGGCAACAGCAATTCTCAATGCAAAAGTACCTCTATTACTTTACTAAGTGAGATCTACCCACTAAAGTCTAAGCTACATACCAGCACTACTAACAAGTATGAACGTGTCCTACATTCTTACGGTGACTACGGATATTCATACTCCTAATGCCAGTTTACGATACATACTAGAAAGCAAGGATAATAACTACGCCATTAAATGACTCATTCTATGGTTACCATTTCTACAGCAAGTATATAAATGCCTAAGGAACCTACTGTAACGATTTCAAAGCTAAAGCTATTGTCGGTTTACCACAACAATTCCTGCAATTAAAGATCGATATACCGCTAAGCTCTCTACTTCAATCTTATGAGCCTACCATCCTAACAGTTAATGGTGAACTAACTATACTAACAGGTAGATGACATTTTTGCGAACCTAACAAACTTAGTTTCGCTATTTTTGGACAACCATGCAATTTACTATGATTTATCGAAGTTGGATTCATAACAGAAAATAACTAAGCATTTCTAATTTCAGGAAATAATGAAAACCGAAACCTCCTTTGCCGGCCCACAACGCGCGGCCCAGCCCAGCGCGTTACCCTGCCCGCGCGCGACGGTAGGCCAGTACGCGGCCCACGTGGAGGCGCGGCCCAGCCAGCCAACGACCCGCGATGGTGACGGCCTGCACGCAAATGCGATTATGCACGGGCACCCCTGAACTACAACGAAATCGCAGCGAACTCTAAGTCACTATTGAATCAGTCTATGCTTTTACAATAGCACCCTCCGACTTCTACGTCTTCACTGCGGCGAAGTCCCTGACCATCCAGGGCGCGCACCGGTGCGACGGCGTGGCACTGGACGTCTACGTCGGCCACCCTAGCCCTCCCCTTACTAAAATAAGGAGCCGGCACTGACCTATGTGCGAACGCAAATCACAGGGTGGAGACACATGCACCGAGACATCACAGCAAGCTCAGACCACGACGGTGGGCACCCTGTAATTACGGCGATGCCATTCCAGTGAACATCAGCACGGCTGAGACAAAACAAGGAGCAGATGAGTACCAGCAACTCACCACAGAACCGAAAGACGCGAAGAAACGATCGGAGATGGCTTAGGCCAAGCCGGCCACGTGTGCGCGATGAGTGCAGTGGAGCACGGTAATGGCACGGCTGTGCCACGAGCTACACTACAGCGGTAGGGTCTAGGATGTGGCGAGCATGGTGACAACCGACTGAGGGGGAGGCTAGTGGCGCGAGGAATTTGACCGAGCTGCTTTGGTGGCGATGATAGCCGACGGCGCAGGCACTCCTGGTCTTATGGACCCGAAAGCTCGGCCCTTCAAAATTGGCACATAGGACTGAGCTACAGGCGGCTATGAGGGGTAGGATAGGCGACCGGCTGCCCAACGGAGTTGCGGGCAAGGCCAATTGGAACGTGGTGCAACCACTACGGCGAATTGGAAGAAAACGTCATGGCAGTAAGGGGACAGTGGAGATAGAGGAGGTCCTAGCATGGCATGGCTCGTCTGTGGCGTCAACACTCGGTACCGACATGCCTGGTCATGGGGAACCTTAGGGCGTGCTCCAGACAGCCGTTCGCACGGCCGCTGCAGCAAACGACGAAACGTGGTATGGCTCGTCTACGGACAGCGCCAGGCAACGAACACTGTGGACGCGACGCCGAGGTGACGGTGAAGCAAGTAGTCTTCTAGCACGCAAGCAGCCAAGCAAGTCAATGGAGCGGTACCGGCGTAGCCGCTGGCAACGCGAACGTGGGACCCAATGGCGATAACAGCCACAGCAGGGTAGGGCAAGGCGCTGGCAGAGCACGGACGGCAGCTAGGGCGCACGCGTCGGCTGGCGAGGTGAGCAGCAGCGGGGCAGATGGCCAGGACGCGCAGGTCATGCGCGTGCACGGCGTAGCAAGCGTAGCCGGGCACAGCGGTGGGCTCAGCCGGGTGCCAGCGGGTGCGGCCCGCACGGCAGAGCGCGCTGGCAAGCCAGGGGGGTGGTGACCACGCCCAGTGATCAGCCAGGTGGCGTGCACGATATTTAAAGCAGCTAAGAAACGTGTACGCCGCGCTCCAAACGCTAAGCTAATCGCTCGATGTGAAAAGGGGTACACCGAGCCATCACCCACAGTTACGACATTGTTCTACTCCTTAAGCCAATCGTTCTACAAATATTGCCAAAGGTGGCTCCATCGACCTCTTCTAAAACATTACGCGAAAGATGTCGATTCGAATGGTTACGCGTCGAATCCCAAACCCGACCCCTGGGAAGTACTCGCTAGCCATCCATGTCTTCAACCACACATTTTTATCGCCATTCGCAAAACGTTTTATAACATTTTGTTTTAACAAGAATTCGATCAAGATAATAAACACGTTATGTGACACGAAACATAACATTTGCTTTCCCATTTTGTAAAAATATTTCAATGCCAAACATTGATTAAAAAGCCTACCATACACAAATGCACATAAAACAGATGCTTACGAAATGTTTCAGCAAAACATTACAATGTAACACTAGGGTGTTACATGCAGCGATGAAGGTAAATCATTAGTTGATAATAGGACCTCCTTATGCACGAGCATAAAGAATGGGGCTGTGGTGTTCCTCACTTCTCTCAAATCACTCTTGCTCACAAATAAACACTCAGTCTGTCGTGGTAGTTATGTATTTTCAGGAGGCTTTATGTGGCTACATGGTTTAGGAGTCTTGCCCTTACTATTTTTGGAGGTCTCATAGAATTTTCTTGTCTCACTCTCCTCCCTTTTCTTGCGAGCAACATGAGAAGAATGTATGTCTTTTGGAGATAATGGAACAAGAACCACCTTCTTCTCTTTGTGAATAAATGTGTATTTGTTTGACCGACCAAAATGCACAGAATCCACATTGAATTGCCATGGACAACCCAAAAGTAAGTGGCACGCTTGCATCGGAACAATATCACAGTCAACCTCATCATGATAGTCACCAATTGAAAATGATAAGCGGACCATGGATG
This sequence comes from Miscanthus floridulus, assembly GCF_019320115.1. Lineage (NCBI taxonomy): Eukaryota > Viridiplantae > Streptophyta > Magnoliopsida > Poales > Poaceae > Miscanthus > Miscanthus floridulus. The sequence goes on from NC_089583.1 coordinate 78,886,097, forward strand.
AAACCTTCACTGTCCCTAAATTATTCAACCATTGCATATGGTACGGGTGTGGATGGCGACGTGTGGGCAGGCCAAGCTTCTCAATAAGTAGGGCACTAACAATATTGTTGCAGCTCCCACCATCAATTATGAATCTGCATACCTATCCCTTCACTTTGCATCGTGATTGAAATAAATTATGGCGTTGCCCTTGCTCAGCTGCAAGTAATTGAGTAGAAAGAACAAATAGAACCACCAAACAATGATCTGGTGTTTTCAAAATAGAAGCATTTGCAGTGGAATTTATAGCAGACCTAAATGAACTACCATTGTGGGACAAAATAGGAGCCTCCAAATTATTAATATCAGCAAGCAAATCATCAAAATCAGCGCTTGTGATTTCCTCTAGATTCAAAGGAATAATAGCTTGTTGTATGTCACCCTGAGCGACATGTGGAATAGACTAAATGGCCAAACAATTCAAGCCTAGCTCATATTCACCATCCTCAGCTTGATACTCACAAGTTTCAATGTTCTCATCTGCCAAAGCTAGGATATTGTGCTCATCCTCCTCTTCACTTTGAGAGTCATAAGAGCCATCAGCAAGTGCTATAATAGCACGCCTATTGGGGCATTTAGCTTGCTTATGCCCATGACCACCACACTTAAAACACTCAATCTTACTTGTCTTCCTTGGGGCGCTAGCAGCGGAGGAGTTTGACTGATTGGAACTTATAGCTTTGCCTTTTGAATCAAATTGTTTGGCAGAAGTCAAAACTGAACGAGAAGTTGCACGAGGTGAAGCTGTTGTGAATGGCGCCATGGAAGAGAACTATTACGAGCTGAAAATGAAACACGGTTCTTATAAGATTCAGCAAACTGCCTTTCTGCCCTTTTAGCAAAATGAACTAATTCTATTATATTTGTGTAGGTAGTCATGTCCACTTTATCAGCGATTGGTTTATTCAGACCAACCAAGAACCGAGCCATCGTGGATTCCTCATCCTCGGTGATTCCCGTACGGAGTAGGCACATTTCCATTTCCTAAAAATATTCATCAACGCTGCGAGTACCTTGCACAAGGCGTTTGAGCCGCAAATGTAAGTCACGGGAATAATACGTAGGAACAAAACGACATCGCAGTTCCCTCTTCATTTCTTCCCATGTGATATTGTGATGTCCAAATCGGCGGTATTCTGTGCAAATTTGATTCCACCAAGTTATAGCATAACCTTTAAACTCAATGGCAGCAAGCTTTGCCTTCTTTGCAGCAGGGTAATCATACAAATCAAATATCTGGTCCACCTTGGTCTCCTATTCAAAATAAGCATCAGCATTCTCCTTCCCGTTGAAAGGGGGAATGGACACTTTAACTTTACCCAAGCCATCTTCATCTTGGCGGTGTTCATGATTACGACGACGTTGATCACGGTATATACCATGTCCGCCAAACTGGTTGTCACCATAATTTCTAAAGCCACCAAAATTGGCACCGCCATGAGCATCATAACCACCATGGTGACCATAGGGGCCTGCTCCCTGTGCATAACTATAATTTGAATGATCATCAACATCAAAATCTTCAGCACCTCCAATAGGAACGCGCCGTGCACGACCAAAAAATTGCGGCCTCCTATCAGCACCACCAAAATTACCAAAGCCAGCATCAAGCCTTCTGCCACCACCACGGCCACGGCCACCACCACCACCACCTGCAGCAACACGGCTTGCGGCCTCAGCCCGAAGACGTGCAACTTCCGCCTCCAATGCAGTAGGATCGTCATCCTCGACATGGTCACTAGCATCATGCGGAGGCTCAGCATATTGGTGTTGATGTAGAGATTGTTGAAGTGTGTGCATCTCTTGCATCAGTCGATCCATTTGTGCACGCACGTCCTGGATATCTTGAGCAGAAACAGTGGTAGAAGAAGATTGAGTGTCTCCTGCCATATTAATAGAGGGGAAAAAACAAGAGGACAATATATATGTGGAGTCACTCCCTCACCACTTGCTGAACAAGTTCTTTCTCTTCCTGAAGGGTCAAGAACCAGGGTAGCAATCTGCAGTGGAAGAGTGATTGTACCAGAGACGAAGGTGCAACAGATCATGATGCTTTGAGTGGAGTTTGGTGGGGTAAAATATGAGTGTAGTGCACTGAAAAGTAGGGATGCAAAATCAAATAATAATCCAAATGAGAAACACAAGTCTAAGTTGCTGATCACAAAGAAAAACAAGTGGAAAGGAAAGGAGCAAGGTAAAAGAAGTGGACAGGAAGGAAACAATTGGCACCAATCAAACTGCTACTCAATCCCCTTTATTCAGTGCAAAAACTCATACGTCTCTTTTTTTCTAATAGAATTCCTCTTTCTTTAACTGAAACATTCTTTTTCGTTCTTTCTTTTGACTCTTTTTTTAGTACCACTTGACAAAATACAGGATACAACTTTCAATTAAGGGTGGCGTAGAATAACAAACAAAATGTTGGTGCCGAGTATTAGACTGATAAGGAAGCAATCAAGGGTGGGATGGGCAGGGAATTTTTTTGTATGTTTCAGAGAGAAGAAAAGAAGAATAGATCAAAGGTAAAATTCAGAATAAAAATGGAGAAGGAAGAAAAAATGAAATTCAGATGAGGAGAATTCAGACCAAGAGAAATCAGCAACTAGACAAGTCTCAAAGGATTGAAAACTCGATAATGCAAACTATGAATAAGCGCAAAAGAGAAAGGCTATAGGACTGTATATATATATTTTTTGGGCTATTTGTGGACTGTAGGAATATAAAAATCTATCCTACCAAAATAAGAACGATCCTACCGAGTAAACAGAGGCTTTGATACCAGATGATGCGCGCACGCGTATGGATCATGCGTGAGCAAGCTTGTGGCCCGATCTTCTCAAAGGATCCAACTTGATAACTATCACTACGTGACCTGGTGAAGAGGCAGTGCACCGTGAGTCTGCACAAGCAATGAACTACCGAGACAATCACCCTTTCACGTACCGACGAAGCCAAGCCCACAGCAATTACGCCGTGTAGATGTGAAGGCACCAACTGGGTGAACCGCAGTTCAACGCTCTACAACTCCCTCAGGAATCGAAAGAACAAGTATGCAAGCCTCTCAAGACTCACATGGGAACAAGAACTCAAGAGTTTGTATTTCTGAATTGGCGGCCAAAAAGTCCCTCACGTCATCTATTACATGGATATATATAACACTAGTGGAGTCTTCAGTTTAGATTAAAGAAAATAAATGAGAACATGTAGTATGAAGTTGTAGCACTCCTATTAATAGCGTGGCCTTATGGAGCTCTTTGGATGGTTGGTATTCAGCTGCATGCTTCTACGTGTGGTGAAACAATAGCCTGGTTGCTAACTGCCTTCCTAAACTTAGGAATTAATTGTTTTGCATATACACAATTGTTCTGCTTGGTAGCTGAATGGTCCATCCTCTCTATGCACATCTAGGCTCCTTAGTCCATATATTTGGAGGGCAGAAACCATCATCATCCCATGCCCGTTCATGCACTCCATCATTCCTAAGAACATTAAAACAAGTACTCAAAAGCATATGATCATCCAAAATAATCTGATTATTTAACACAAGGTTAGCGTTGACCTGAGAATGCATTTCCTTCTCCAGTTGCTTAGCTCTACTCCTTGTAATTGGACCCACTATATCAGATATAGTTTCATTAAGAGGTGGAGAGGAGTTGATGCTAGAGGTGTCCTCCTTAGTGGTCAACGGTCTCTGCGGCATTGCGGAGACTGAATGGGAGCGCTATTGTGGCGTTCCAGAGGAGGTATTTTGAGGAGAGGGGCTCTTTCTTGGCAAGCTGTGCCATGACGTTGGCGAACGAGAAGGTGAGGTGGCGCAAGTCCTCCCAGGACGGTCAGGGTCCCAAGAAGGTGCTAAGCTAGCGCTCTAACCTCCCATAATCGAAACCGAGGAGCTGGTCGTTCCCAAGGGGCGCGGGCCTCCGGTGCGTGCAGCCGTAGCTCCTCTAGCACCTTGGCGATCACGCTAAGGCCGGCAGAGTGGAGAGGTTGGATGGCAGTGGGAGCCTGCGCCAACTCTCCTTCCATCATGACGATGAAGTCCAGGTCCCTGAAGTGCATGTGCGCCCTCAGGACCTAGCTGATGTTGCAACTAGCCATCTGAGGCTTGGTGTGGATGTCGAGACATGAAAAAAGCCCCTACCTGGCGCGCCAACTGTCAGTGTTTCGAGTTGCCACCGATAAGTAAATTTCTAATATTTCACGTCTGGCTCGGATGGTGTGCTAAAAGGACATGAGGTTTATACTAATTCAGGCGGAATGTCCCTACGTCCAGTTCGTTGCTGCTGCTCATGTTACTAGCACCGAAAGTTCATACTAGGGGTTACAAATGGTCGAGAGAGGGATAGATCCCAAGTCTCTGGTGAAAGCAGTAAACAGGTGCTGAGGGAGCTCGTTTGCTGCATAGCCGTATGTTTGGGGTTTGATGGGTTTGTTCGGATCTGGGTTTAATCGATCTGATGTGTTGCGATGCCCCTTATGGGACTCCCTACTTTCCCTTTTATAGGCCAAGGGAAAGCATGGGTTACAACGGAGGAAAAAAGAAGGACGTGAGAGAGAGAGAGAGCCGAAGGCCTTTAGAATCGTCGGGTCCTTCTTCTCCTTCATACGGGTCTCGCCGACCCTGTAGATGTCAACAGGGACGGCTTCGTGTCGCGGTCCTGTCTATCACTAGCGCCATGTGCAGGCGTCATATGCCGGTCATGGCGCTCCACTCCATCCTGGCAAACGTCGTGATGAATTAACGCTTCCGTCAGTGTTCGTACGGGGGTTAGGCAGAACAGTACCGGTATGCCCGACGCTGTTCTTGATGTGAATCCTCTGGTATGGCCCATCAAGGCCACAGGTTACATCGGGGCGTGCCAGTCACTTTCCTGGTGTTAGAGCTTTGACTCAAACCCATATGCTTGGACCTGGAGTGGTTGGCGGTGATATGGGTCTCCGTCAAGTGAGGCGGAGCCCTCGGCCTTGGGGTCGGGCGAGGCGGAGTCCTCCCCCAAAGGTCGGACGAGGCGGAGCCCGTGACCTCGGGGTCAGGCGAGGTGGAGCCGTCCCCCAGAGGCTGGGCGAGGCAGAGCGCAGGCCCAAGGGTTAGGCGAGGCAGAGCCTGCGGCCTCGGGGTCAGGCGAGGCAGATTTCTCCCCCAGAGGCCTGGCGAGGCAGAGCGTAGGCCCAAGGGTCGGGCAAGGTAGAGCGCAGGACCATGGGTCGAGCGATGCGGAGCGTAGGCCCAAAGGTCAGGTGAGGCGCAACCCATGGCCTCGGGGTCGGACGAGGCGGAGTCCTCCCCCATAGGCCGGGTGAGGCGAAACGCAGACCCAAGGGTCGGACAAGGCAGAACGTAGACCCAAAGGTCGGGCGAGGCGGTGCCCTCTCCCAGAGGCCGGAAGAAGCAGAGCCTGCACGTTGGGGGGTCGGTTGGAGCTGTAGTCGCGCTCTTGACTGCTCGAATGAGTCGATGTTGATGGTCATTAGCTCCTCCTCTTTGGATACCCTAGTATTGGTCCCCGACAAATGGGGTTCTTCACTAGTGCTCCACTCCACTCTACCACTCAGTTTCTGCTCTCTAGAGTCGAAAGAGACCCGTGAAGGCAAAAAAAAATGCAGTTTCGCTAAGCTCCTCCGATGTTGCGCATGCATCCTCCTGAAACGCCCCTCCGTGCGAGCAAGGCGCCAAGGTGCGGTCAAGGCGCGGGGCTGTGGGACACTAGAGCAAAGCCGCTGTGGCGTGGGGTGGAGGAAGAGGCATGCTGGCATGGTGGGCGGATAAAAGGAAGAGAGAAGGAAAAGAAAGAAGAAATAGAAGAAGAGGAGAAAAGGATATTACGGACATTTTCCTTTTTTATCTATCATGAGTTGTTTTATTAAACATTTCATCAAAACAATTTTAGCTAGAGCAGTTCGGGGAGCCGAAGCAAAAGAAAACTACTAAACTCCCACTACAAATTTCCTTGGTGGCCTTAAGGCGTTTGTAACCAGAAACTATGAGATAGATTCTATACTTATCAAATCATGTGAACACTACATGTAGAAACTAGATTTTCAATGGATATTAAAAAAATATCCAATTATGTGTCTTCCCTCTTCATCGTATCACGTCTCTTCGTATTTTGGTTGGCGCGTAGACATAGTTTCTTATTTAATAAACTATTTCATCCACTCTTTCTTTATTCTAATGGCATATAGTTAGGGGGTGTTTGGTTGCCCTTCCTAAATTTTAGTCGCTGTCCCATCGGATATTTGGACACATGCATGGAGTATTAAATATAGACTAATTACGAAACTAATTACATAGTTTACGACTAATTTGTGAGACGAATCTTTCGAGCCTAATTAGTCCATGATTTGACAATGTTTTGCTACAGTAAACATGTGCTAATGACGGATTAATTAAGCTTAAAAAAATCGTCTCGTGAAGTATCGACGGATTATGTAATTTATTTTTTTATTAGTATCCGAACATCCTATACAACATCCTCCCAACACACCTCCTAAATTTTAGTAGCTAGACCAAACACCCCTTAGTCATGCTATAACTAATGAACATAGAAACACTCTTTGGGAGTGCCCTTACAACTGACATAACCGTACAAGTAAATTAAGCAAGCATATCAGGTTGTCAGGATGTCCGGCAGCTTCACCGCTTTACTCCCCCTCACCGGCGCCCTCGTGTCCGGGAAGCACCCGTCGGCCGGCAGGTCAGCCACCTCGCCAAACTCCGACACGGTGATCGGGAACGGGAGCAGGTGCCCCGGCAGGTCCTCCACCCTGTCCTGCGTGTACGAATCCCACAGCCTCTTCGCCGGTCGCCGCACGGCGCGTACGCACTCCAAGCTCTCTGGCTCCCGGAACAAGGCTTCGTCGTCGGCGTCCTCACTGGCATGGCGACCCATGATGAAATGCTCGTGCCACAGCGACATCCTGAACCCGTGCACCTGCCCTCGCGCCCGCCCGCACGGCCCGTTCAGGTGCGCCGGTTGGTAGCTCCCCTGCGCGATCTCGCTGTCCCGGTTGCCGGCCAGCGACCGCTCGTTCAGGTTCGCCGAGCCGACCATGACATACTCGTCGTCCACTGCGCGTAATAGTGTGTCACCAACGAGACAGTGAGATGAGGCTGCGAGGACCGATGTCCATGGTGACAACGCAGGGGACGTTGTAGAGAGCGCGTACCGATCATGAGCTTGGCGTGCACGTAGATGGGGCCGCGGCGGTTCACCTGCGCGCGCCAGTAGTCCGTGTCCTCCTCCGGCGTCTCCGGCGGCGAGTACTCGCCGGGGAGCGGCTCCTCCCGGTTGCCGAGGCAGAAGAAATTGAGGTAGTCGCAGGGGTGCGCCTGGCCGCGCAACCCGGCGTCGTCGATGGCCTTGGCGACGATGCCGTACATCATTTCCACGGTGCGCCTGTTCCAGAGCAGGATGGCCTGCACGGCCTCACCCGCCGGCACGCCCTCGGGCCACATCGGCGTCACGACGTACACTGCGAACCGCTCGCCGCGCCGGATCTTGGCGGCGACCTTGAGCGCGATCTCGACGGGCACCAGGTTCAGGCACCCGGCATCCCTGTCCTCCGCCCACGACGCGCACCCGCCGAGGAAGTACTGGTTCTCGATGTAGATGAACCGCCGCGCGCGCCGGACGGCCTCGACGTAGCCGATCTGTATGCTCCGGTCCACCGTGACGTCCTTGCCGCTCGTCAGCCCCATCGCGGCGGCCTCGGCCGGGTCGGAGGGGAACCCCACGACCGACGCGTCGTCGATGGACCGGAACACCTGCACGTTCCACGGGTCGTTGCTGATGGGGTCGGGGAACGTCGCCGGGCTCAGATCGAGCAGGCAGCCGCGCATGTTCTCCGGCGCCTGCTTCCTCCACCGCTGCTCGAAGTTGGCGAGCACGTCCCACGCCGCGGGACCTTCCAGTCTGCAGTGCACGTCGTGCCACGGCTCCCGCGGGCCGCCGCGCTGCAGGGAGGCGTGCTTGTAGTTGTTCTGCATGAAGTCATGGACGTACGTCGTGTTGAGGTCCCTGAACAGCGTGTGGTTCTCGTCGTCGTACCTGGTCGAGCACCTCGCATCGTTAGCTCAGCTACGGGCTCTGTTGTAGCAGCCAGAGCAACTGCATCAGTACCTGCCGTCGCAGAGGTCTATGCCGCCGATGAAGCTGACGACGTGGCGTTCGTCGGCGCCCGGCGTGGCTGCGTCGAGCGTGACAGTCTTCTGGTGGTGCGTGAACTCGGTGCTGGTCTCGACTTGCTGCACCATGGTCAGCGACGCGTCGGCGTTGCGCGGGCAGAGGAAGCACCTCACGTTGGTGCCCTCGAAGAACCTCCGGGTCTCCTCGTCGTGCGTCTTCATCAGGCCGGAGTTGCCGAGGAACGACACGGACGTGTTGTCCTGCCACGGCATCACCAGCACGGCCACCCCTTCGTCGGCCTTCCGCTTCAGCAGCTCGCCCAGCGTGACGCCCTCGGCGCCGGGGACCACCGCCCGACGGCCCGCGTCGCGCACCAGCGTGATCTCCGTGTTCACCGACCACCCCACGATGTACACGAACCGCCGCGAGTCGCGGATGGCGGCGAACAGGTCCTCCCACAGCCGCGCCGCCCGGTACGCCAGCCCGCCATCGAGGCGGACCCCCGGGTCGAACGCGTCGGACAGGTGCGCGTTCTGGTACAGCGTGACGCTGCAGTTGGTCCGCTCCGGGAAAAACGCGGGCTTGACGCCCGCGAACTCGGGGAGGCGGACGCCGGCGCCCCAGAACGGGTCACGCTCCACGTCGAAGAAGTGCAGGCGGACGCGGAGGCTCGGCGTGTGCGTCTCATGGGCGTGCTCGCCTCCGCGGAGGTCGAGCCAGCACTCCAGCGGCTGTCCGGAGGCGACGCGCGCGGCGGGCACGGACCCGGCGCCGAGGACGCCCGCGCCGATGAGGTGCTGGTTCTTGACCGTGAAGGTGACCGCCGCGGCGGGGTAGGCGCAGTGCAGGCGGAACGACTGGTTCCAGGCCGGGCTGGTGGGGTGGAACTCCACCTCCCGGGTGCGCGCCACCCGCGCCGCGCCGACGTCGACGTCGATGTAGAGCCGGCTGTGCTGGAGGCAGTGCACGCCTAGCGAGTCCTGAATCTTCTCCGTGGCCTGTCCGTCAACAGAGCACGTGCCGCCATTAGTCACTGTGCACAAGATCCTCACAAGGTTTCCAGTTTGCTCTGTTTTGTCTCAAAAGTCTGTTGTTCCTTTTCGATGTCATTGGATTATGTACTTCTATAAAAATTCATTCAATTTTTTTGTTCTTTCGTTTTTAACCACATCTGCAAAGTAAGCAATCCACTATTCAGACCAGTCGTTGCAGTGGCTGTCGTGAGGATTTGTTAATTCAAGCGACGGTGCAAAATGCGTTTCACGTTTCGTCAGTCTAACGGAAAATCCAACAGTCAGTGGCAGTAGGTGACCACGAACTGCGAAAAGGGAAAACATCCTTGACGGCCAATCCATTAGGTCGCAAGCAAACCATGAGCCCAAAGCAAAGCACAGCTCACTACAGAGAGAAGCCAGGCTGCAGCTATTCATTGCAGAGCAGAGCAGAAACGAACAGAGGCGTGCCTGTCTTTACCTCCATGATCCGGCCGTGGATGGCGTTGTGGAGGTGCTCGGCCTCGAACACTGTCGCTTCCAGGACGCCGTGGAGGTAGACGACCTCATCGGCGTCGGCGATGGCGGCGGTGGCGTCTCCCTCTAGCTGAGAGCCCATGATGCCTGGCGTGCTCGGCCCGTTGCCGCCTTCTCTTCCCGCGCGTGGCTGAGCTTTTATAGCCGACTTGGTAAAGCATCAAAGGGAAGAAAGAAGCCACGTATATTGGCGCCCGATGTAGCCCCTTTCAACCATCAGTACCATGTGTTTATGCTTTTCCAGCAAAGCCAACGCCAAATTTCCCACTAGATCGATAGATTCCATGGAGCTTTGCTAGTCATCAGCGAAACACAAGGCGATGCAGCATGTTAGAAAAGGCACTGCAGCATGGGAGAGAGGGACGTCTTCCCTAAATTCGTAAGCAACGGTGCCGGCACAAAAGTACAAGTTTAAATGTTGAAATCATCCATGAAACCAAGAGAAAAGGATTTAGCATTTAGTTTGGTTTGAATTGGGAATTTGAATCTGAACTCAACTAACCTAAACCATGGAACGGTTCTCAGTAGTCTCTCTTGAATGGTGACGGCCTGATAGAGGCTTCAAGGTACCTTCATCCATCAAGACTGAAATCATAATACCATGATACAGACACTTCTGAGTGTTTTTATACTGGTTTCATTGTATGAGTGACATAAGGTGCATCTCATATATGTGAATGTATCCGTGCATGTATCGCACATGGTGTGCGCGCACTTGTCATTTTTATATAAAAGGATATTAGGGCCTTTTGGTATAATTCTACTCTCTTAGAGTATCTCATGTAGCTCACCAATAATCCATTTTCAATAGGGAGGTATTAGTGATCAATAATGCTACTTTTTTAGATTATTGAGAGAGTCGCTACAGCAGATCACCAATACATACACGAACTTTAATATACACTTTGACATATGGGAATCGAATGTTAGTTGCTTCTCCCCACCTCCCCATTTATTTCTATCCCTCACCTCTCCCTCTCGGTCATGGTGGATGGCGGCAGCAAGGTCAACCGATTCGGCTCATACTGTTGATGATTCTCAACGCGAGTGCCACAGATGGCTAGTTGGGATCCCCAAGCAGTCATGGCGGCAAGAAGTTTCACGACGGGGGTTTGTGTTGGGTGAGACGTTTGTTTGGCGCATGCTCGTAGCGGCGGCGGCGCTGCTATCACGTGTGGATCTGGCGACTCGAGGAGAGGACAAGCAGCCTGTTCGGTTGGCTGGTTCGTATCGTTGCTGGTTCGTGAAGAAGTACTGCTGACTGGTTTGTATGAGAGAAAAATACTGTTCCGGTTAAAAATTTATGATCGTTTACGATAAGCCACAGCCAAACAAACAGGCAGAAGGTCGACGAAGAGTGGTGGCCATGCTTGCTGCTAGAGCTACTCACGGAGATCACACGACACGTGGACGCCGTCACACCGATGCCATGGCGCTGGATCGCGGCAGGATGTGGTGTTGCGCCTGTGCCTGAAAGTGGCATTTGTGCTATTGAGGGGAGATGCAACTCCCCTTTATTTGAGGTAGAGGTATTGGTGGTCACCAACAAAAAGAAAGAGCTATTCAGGGGAATTTTATAGGGATGATAGGTGGTATTAGGAGCTATTGAGGATGCTCTTATTTTCTTATGGAGTGATTCTGTTTGGGAAGCAAGATTAGGAGCCGGTGGGAATTGATTCAAGAGTTGGTGGAAATTGAATGGGAGTGGAGCTTTTTAGCTCTTAGCTCGTAGTGTAAATGGAGAAGTGTTCTTATCAGATTATTATTAGAATCTAGCTGTGTTTCAACTGTTTGACTGTCTATGAGCGATATTTTCATGGAGAACCTAGAACTGGAAGCACTATAAACGGCCCCTAATGGTCGTAATCGATTTTAGATGGTGAAGCAACATCAGTAAGATTCAATTGGAGCAATTATGATGAACGCAGTAGTGATCCAAGCAGAAACATAGGGCACATTGTCTTGTGTTGGATGCATTATGCAGACAACCCCCACTCCTGGTCCTAGGTGGCTAGGTTCGATTGCAACCACCACTGCGTATAGTGCCTTGAAAGAAGGAGCCAAGTTCTTGGCAGAACTGGTGATCCCTGTGAACACAAACTGGTGATCGCTTACAAACAAGATTTTAGTTTGTGTGTATTCGGAAAAAAATTGCAGTGATTTGATCTTTTTTTGCGTTTAATTTGCAGGCCCAACAGAAAAAAAAAAACCATGTCACCTCATGGAGCTTGAAGGCATAAATTGTCTATAAGTTGACATTATATTTTGTGCTCATGATCACAAGGCGTGCATTTCGATCGTGCTTGTCAAATTCATGTTTCCTACTAATACTGCACCACACCTAGAGGATATCCAAATCAACCCATCCAAATGAAATAGTTGGGCACGTGCCATTTTGCCTGTACACAACAGTGGAACCCACAATCCTCCAATGATCCTGATGCAATGTGGTCTACTCCACTCCATCTTGGTAGAGATATAACCTTCATCGAAGCCATTTCTTTTATGCTTTGTTTTTTTTTTCCTGATGCTGCATATTTAACCGTTTCACATTGCAGCTTTGAAGATAGGCCACAACTTAAATTTGGAGACTTCCATTTTTTTAGGCAAACAGGAGGGGTGAAGTCAAGACTGGTGGAAGATGATACGTTGGTTTCCTTCTCTTTTTTTTTTTTTGATAGCCTCTTATCTGAGTACAGCTGTAGCATCTGTTCATGCACAGATACACACACCCACGCTACGCACGCACACCACCACACACACCACTTGTGCACTACTAGATCTACAACTACACACAGATAACAACCGCGCCCTTCTTGGGATCACCGAGACCATCCGATACATTGGTTTCCTCTCTATGTGGCAAAACTCGTCAAGGACGTTTTCTTGGCTTGTTGGTGGCAGCGTCCAGTGTTATCAGACTATAAGTTAGCTGCTTTGCCTCTTGATCTACTTGTGAATTTTTGCTTGTACCCTACTCCCTCCGTTTAAAATTAGAAGGTGTTTTGGTTTTCTCAGAGCATCTCTACTAAATTTCTTATATTGCATCTCCTATAAGTTGCTCTAAGAGAGAACACTAAAATTAATTTAGGATATAGGAGAGTACTGCTACAATAGATTACCTAAGACTTGTCTCCTGTATTTCTTTAGGAATATGGGAGATGGGTTGTCTCCTTTACTTAGGAAGATGATTAAAAATTATAGGAATAGGAGATAAGACAGTATAGGAGATTGATAATCCTAAAACATTGTTTTTTAATATATATCTAGACATGGTATATATTTAAACACATAAAAGAAGTTATGTATCTAAAAAAAAGCCTAAATATTTTATAATTTAGAATTGAGAGAGTACTTGTTGTCAACCGTCAAGTGTTCAGGTTTCGAGCCCTGTTTTTCCTTATGCCTTAAAAAATCAGGCAACTATATATTTTCATTTCTTCGTCTAATAAAACTTTCACGGAATATTTTCCCACCCTTTCATAAGTGGCCTAACATTTTTGGAAGGCATGAAATGAGTTTAACTTAAGAACGAATTTTATTTTTCCATACGTGCAAACAAATTGGGTGGGAAACATATTTTTCTTTCATGCACATATAGAAGAAATAAACTTCATACGGTGATACCTTAAAGAAGAAAAGAGCTTGGTCGGCTTTTATTGATTCTCTGACGTCACAGATCATGGAAGGAGCAGAGTCCCGTCTCCAAAGACAACATACTTCATACGTAGCAAAACAACTTCCCCACTCAGACAACACACCAAATGAATGAACATGCTTACCATTACAAGTCTGAGACTGCACTCAACAGATTATCCACTTATGTACCGAACACATCTATAACAGCAAAAATTAAAACGCCAAGCATCCAAAGCACAAACTTACGATAAAACTTACGACAAATCGACAACAAACTTCACATCATCATAGATGCTGACCTTTTCCACTCTTTTTATGGTGGTTGGGGATGCCTCTTGGTGCCTCTCAGTGCCTACGCAAAATTTTCATTTTAGTTAATTTTATTTGTTTAAGGATAATATGGTCATTGCACAACCCTCCGATGCCCCCGCCCACCCTCAAACCCAACGCCGAAGCAATCAGCCCCCAAACCCAACACACCTCATCCTTGCTTGTCGTGGCGGCCACCCTGCCCTCTCCCTCGCACGCCGCCGCTGCCACCGGCGCAACTATCGCCATGAGCGGGAGGCCATGAATCGAACAAAGAATAGAGAGAGAGAGTGGCCGGGGTTGGTGTGGTTGGACTCAGAGAAATATCTACGAAACTACTACTTCAATCATCCACCCCAATTGTACTACTCAAAACATTATTCTTCTATCGTAGAGTTACCATTTTACCCTTAATTACTTAAAAATATTTCAAAAAATAATTAGAAAGATAATTTTTTGGGTGTTGATCCCACAAATTTAATTAGTAGGCATATGGTGCCTATGGTGCCACCATTTAGTAGGCATCTGGTGCCTTCCCTCTTGGTGCCTCACTTTCTAGCTATCGGATCGCTCCTCGTGAGCCATCCAATTTCTCCCCAACCATAGTAAAAATTATCTAAGAATAGATGCATCCTAATAAAATAGAACAACTTTCGAATGCTCCAATATAACTGAAAACCTTTTTATATGTGCATGAAAGAAAAAAAAAGAAAGGTACGAAGTGAGTTTAGCTTAAGTGTGTAGCATGGCTGTACGCTTCCATGTCCTTTTGAGATATCTTTTGCTTAAATCTGGGTGGACTATTGTTACTGGGCCTTACTATGGTACTTTAATTATCTACTAGAGTTAATAGCTAGAGGAAATATGAGCAATTGATTTTTTTACAATTTATAAAATAATTAGATAAATAAAATATTTCTACCCCTTGATCATCAATTTTTATAAAGAGCTACATTAAAGGATTTATGGGAAGGATGACACCAATTACATATGTGACCATGAATATTTGCATTTTTTATAGACATCACCTATATATAATACCACTTTTTTTATTCCTCGGATCTAGGAGTACATGTTGTAGTATCTGAACATACAACCAAACACATGCCGCACACACAACACACACAACTAGGATGTACGCTAGACCTAGAACCTATACTACCCACAACACACGCCTACACAAGACATTCACGAAGACACGAGCTTCACTAGCGACGGGCGCGTTACCTCCCCTCGTGATCCACAGACGCCTAAGAATATCTGCAGAGAAATTTGGGGGGAAAACGCCCAGGTGAGACACCAGCGTCAGTCCAAGACTCGAACGCTGGCGGGCAAGAAGCCAGCCACCAGCCCTTGCCACCTGCGCTAATGCTTGTAGCTAAGGAAAGCCACTTAAATTTGGGAGATGACTTAAAGTTGATGATCACTTGTGGATACCACCCATACAATGATCTAGATATCATTTGTGAAAGCACATAGGTCTAGATACCAATCGACATGTGTGGATACCAATTGAAAGGATATTTGTATTGTTGTCTTATTGAATTCTTGTTTCCATGAGCTTCCTTCTCATTTGCTTGAACTAGTCGATTTGCTTGATCCCTCTTCAAGCTTCTTCAGACACATGATTGGTTATCTTGTTGATGTTGAGGCTTTATTTGACATTCGTATAGCAAATCAACTTGATCAAACACTTAGGTTTACTAAGTCATGAACAATTCATATACTATCACTAGATCATAAAATCATAGAAGCAATAGCGGTAGAACATGAACTTAAACTTTTTCATTTGTCATGCATGTCCTTAACACAAATTATGTAAATTTTTCATTTGGTCATCAGAGTAACCCCAACGACTATAAAACGGTCCCTAAGACATGTCAATAACCAGCCATTGACGCGCCCAAAGCTCCAATGCACCTTCTCTGGTGGTCACCAGAGAAATTTGGTGACCCCTAGGACTCTCTATAGAAACACTCAACCAGGCCTACTCTCTTTGGTGTCTCCTTAGGGAAACCATAGAAGAATTCTGGTGGTCCCTGAGACCTTATGTAGAAGGTTTTCGCCACCTCTAGATTCCTCCAGTGTCTAGCACCGGACCTATCTAGTGCTCCTCTAGAACATGTCAGACAGGGAACAATACACCCTAACTTCTAGTGCTCACCCTCCTAAGAGCACTAGAGTTATCCAGTGCCTTTACACCAGAAACTCTCAGTTCAGCAGCATAGAGCCTAATATCCGGTGCTAACCCCCATAGGGGCACTGGCTTATCTGATGGGCATAGAAAATGCTCACCATGACCTCTCTCAAAACGTTTTTCAAGTGGCTAACTCCTAAATGGTGTCCCGCAAGACCACCAATACCTTTAACACTAAGTTAGCATTTTCAAAACATTTTGCAAAGGTTTTCTCTTGCTTTCTTTCTACACCACTCGATCTAAATACACTCACGAGTTAGATCTCACCTAGTGGCACTAGATAACCAATTAGCATAGAAGAATGCTCCTCTTGATAGTACGACTATCTATCCTAAGCTGGTCCAAGTGCTTCTCTACTCAACTTTAGGCTGGTGAAATCAAATGCCCTATTGAAAGGTCCTTGTTTGGTTTTGGTAATTGAGTGACAACTTAGGTGGACTAATTATGTTTATGTGAGATACACAGGTGATTAGTCCACAGGTACATGTGTGTGAGCAACATATGCCATGAAGGTGAAAATGGCTTGGAGATGTTGCAAAGCTCACACATGTGATGATGAAGGAGCTTAAATGCACATGAGACATGACATTGAGTCATGTGATTAAGGTGGAGAAGATCAAGACAAGACTTGGCTTGATGGACCAATTGCAAGCATGAAGGGCAAGTCAAAGGCTTTGGAGTGATGGACCATGTGGCGGTGAAGCTTGAGCAAGACTTGGCGCCGATGGATGATGGCAACGGTGAAGAGCAAGTAAAGTCAAGATCGATGAACCAATATGATCACGTGATGATATGAAGTGGATCATATCATTGTTGATCATGTTGGTGAATGTGTTGCATCGACATTGGAGGAGATGAAATGGAATGCACAAGGCAAAGGTATAACCTAGGGCATTTCATTTTATCGGTCATAGGTGTGTAGAGAAGTTTATGACTGGGTTTAGGATAGATGGCCGTACTATCAAGAGGGGCAAACTTGTTTGCATATCGGTCATCTAGTGCCACTCGAGTGATCTAACTTTGCATCGTCACTAGGATCGAGTGGTGTGGCAAGTTGAGTGGCTAACATCCTTTGGGAAATGATTGTGAAAAGCTAACACACATACACATGGTGGTGTACACTTGGTGGTCTTGGCACATTTACAAAGGAGATGGAGTTGGAGTTGATGTGGATCAACTTGGTGAAGAAACTCCACCGGTGGAGTGTCCACCCGTAGAGTGCGGACAGTCCGACGGTGCCACCGACACCCTAGACAGAAAAAAGACCAGGTCTCACAGAGTGGACCGAACACTGGTCACGTGGTGACCGGACGCTGGGGTCCTATGTTCGGTCAGTGGTGGCAGACAGCGTGTAGGCGTTGGTCATCGACCAGACGCTGGTGCTGGAAGTGACCGGACGCTGGCTGTGTGCGTCTGGTCAAGGTGACGTATGGTGATGCAGGAGCTAGAGTATGGCCGAACGCTGGGCTACGTTCGATCATGTCCGACCGGACGCGTCCGGTCGGGGTCGGTACCTTACTATAAATGACCGGACGCTGAGGGTCCAGCGTCCGGTCAGTTGAAGCTACTGCGTCCGGTCAGAAGATGACCGTTGAGATTGGAAGAATGATGTTGAATGCAGGTGACACGTGGCTGTCATCGAGTGACTGGACGCTGAGGTCCAGCGTCCGGTCAACACGTCCGGAGCGTCCGGTCGGCCTAATTTTTGCCCAGTGAAGGGGTAACGGCTAGTTTAGCCCTTGGGGCTATAAATAGAAGTGGCCTTCGGCCATGGCTGGGGCTGAGCACCTCGGGGGACTTTGTGTCCATGCTTGAGAGTGCTTAGGAGCCCTCCATCTCACATATACTTGATAGTGATCATCCGATTGTGTGAGTGAGTGATTCTAGTGCGATTATATCATGAGGTTGCATCGAGTGGCACTAGATGATCGAGTTGCAAGCCAGTGGTGCTTGTTACTCTTGGAGGTTGCCACCTCCTAGACGGCTTGGTGGTGGTCTTCGTGGAAGCCTGCAAGAAGCTTGTGCGGCGCTCTGGAGAAGAGCTTGTGAGGGGCATTGTGCTCGCCCCGTGGGAGCCGCGAAGAGCAACTTTAGTAAAGCGTGTTATTGAGCTACCCTCACTTCCAGGGTAGGTTCTTGCAGCGCCCGACATGCGGGCTTAGCGGGTGATGCTAATTAGCCACTGAACCACCAAGTGAGTGGTCGACACAACGGGGACTAGCGTGTTGGCAAATACGTGAACCTCGGGAGAAAAATCATCGTGTCAACATTGTTCTTTCCGTTGGTTTGCATCCTCATTACACAAGCTTGCTATTACTTTCATATACATTAAGCTTGTGTTGTTGCTCTTGTAATTACTTAGCTTGTGTAGCTTACTAGTTACCTTCTTGCTTGTGTAGCATAGAAGTAGCTCCCTTGCATGGCTAATTTGGTTTATGTAACCTTGTTAGTCACACTGCTTAGTTTGTGTAGCTAAGTAATTGCGCTCTCTAATTTGGCATTGGTTGCCTTGTTATTGAGCATTGCTAGTGAGCATTAGGTGGCTTTGTGCTTTTGCTTACTAAGCATATGTAGGAGCTCCCTTGTTGCTTAAAGTACTGGTGGCATAGGTTTGTGTGACCTTGCTTCTAGAATTGGTTAGGAGAGCTCTAGCTAGCCCGACACCTTTGTTGCTAATTAGTATCTTTGAAAGGTGCTAGTGAATATAGATAGAGGGGTGTAGTCTTGGCTAGACCGATAGTTATAATTTCACACTTGTTTTGGTTAGCCGACGCGATTAATATTAAAAAGGACTATTCACCCCCCTCTAGTCGCCATCTCGACCCTTTCACCTATAAATATATCGTTGCCTTGCACACTCTAGTCGATCTCCATGTCGGTGATGCCCATGAGCATACAACCTCCATCTTCATCATCTTCCATATGATGAACAATGCTCATCAACAAGTGTGGCCAACCATGCCACCTTGACCATTGTCCATAGCATGAAGCTCCTCCATCTTCACTCCATCAAGCCACTTGATATCTTCACATATCTTCACTTAACTTGATCTCCATGACTGATATTGTCCTTTCCATAGCTTCCATACGACCTTCAAGTCCTACCTTAGCCTTGTTTGCTCTTCACTGTTGCCTTGGTCTATCGGCGCAAAACCCTCTATTTGCACTTCACTGCCTAGACAGTCCATCGTCTCTCGAGCCTCTGGCCTGCCCTTCACACTTGCACATGGGCCTTCATAGCCAGGCCCTGCCTTGATCTTCACTATCTTGCCATATGTGACTATGTCATGTCCCATATATTCAGTATGTCCCTTCTCTTGATCACCACTTGATCAAGCCATCTTCACTAGTTGAGCACTTGTATCACTTACAAACATGTCATATCCCCTCTTGCAAAGACCTATTCATATCACATTGTCGACAGAATATCGTCGGCAGTCCACCGAGGGGTATCCTGCGATGGTAGATTTTTCAGTGAGAGTGCACGTAATCAGGAACCAGATGGTGACATAAGGTGCAGAGACAGCGATTTAGACAGGTTTGAGCCATTTGATCGACGTAATATCCTATGTTCTATGTCTTTGGTGTATTGTATTGAGATGCAATAGATAGATCTTGCTGGATCATGTATGCTAGGGGACCCCTGCCTCTCCTTATATACTCTGGAGGGGCAGGGTTACAAGGAAAGTAGCCTATGTGGTACTATATAATGTCTTACGGTGCACGCCGAGCAGCGCCGTGCACGCCTTGATCTTGTGGGCTAGGCCGCCCCTGGGGGCATAGCCCATGTGGTCTGCCATGGGTATCCGTGGTCATACCCCCCATAGCTAGTCCTCGAGCCTGACAGTAGGTGACGTAGTCACATGGTGCTAGGGTCAGAAAGTAGAAGACCAGCCGAGCAGGCAGCCAGTCCCCGGGTGTAGCCTCGAGATAAGAAAAGCGCACATTCACCGCAAGGTGAAGTGTGCCCACTTAGTCCCCGAGCCTGCTGGAAGATGAAGAATGAATCTTGTAGCAGGGTCAAAGGAAAAGAAGTCTGAAAGCTTGCCGACGTTGTCTGACATGCGCGTATCAAGACCCTAGACATGCTACCCAAGATCAGCACCATGATCCAAACAGCATAGAGCAGCTTGATAGCACACCGATGAGACGTAGCAAGATACGAGCACCGAGGAGTCCTCGGCATAGCTGGCGATGTCCAAGCACCGAGGAGTCCCCGACGTAGCCGGTGATGTTCGACCACCAAGGGAGTTCCTGGCGTAGCTGGTGATGTCCGAGCACCAAGGAGTCTCCGACGTAGGTGGCGATGTCTGAGCACCGAGGAGTCCCCGACATAGCTGGCGACATCCGAGCACCAAGGAGTCCCCGGCGTAGCTGGCGATGTCCGAGCACCGAGGAGCGAGGAGTCCCCGACGTCGCTTGCGATGACCGAGCACCGAGGAGCGAGGAGTCCCCAGCGTCGCTAGCGATGACCGAGCACCGAGGAGCAAGGAGTCCCCGGCGTCACTGGCGATAACCGAGCACCGAGGAGCAAGGAGTCTCCGGCGTCGCTGGCGATGACCGAGCACCGAGGAACGAGGAGTCCCCGACGTCGCTGGCGATGACCGAGCACCAAGGAGCGAGGAGTCCCCGGCATCATTGGCGATGACTGAGCACCGAGGAGCAAGGAGTCTCCAGCGTCACTGGTGATGACCGAGCGCCGAGGAGCGAGGAGTCCCCGGCGTCGCTGGTGATGACCGAGCACCGATGAGCGAAGAGTGCCTAGCGTCGCTGGCGATGACCGAGCATTGAGGAACGAGGAGTCCCCGGCGTCACTGGTGATGACTGAGGACTGAGGAGCGAGGAGTCCTCGGCGTAGGTGATGATGTCCGAGCATCGAGGAGCGAGGAGTCCCCAGCGTCGCTAGTGATGACCGAGCACCGAGGAGTGAGGAGTCCCCGGTGTCACTAGCGATAACCGAGCACCGAGGAGCGATGAGTCCCCAATGTTGCTGGCGATGACCGAGCACCAAGGAACGAGGAGTTCCTGGCATCGCTGGTGATGATCGAGCATCGAGGAGCGAGGAGTCCCCGGCGTCGCTGGCGATGACTGAGCATCGAGGAGCGAGGAGTCCCCGACGTCGCTGGCGATGACCGAGCACCGAGGAGCGAGGAGTCCTCGGCGTCGTTGGCGATGACTGAGCACCGAGGAGCGAGGAGTCCCTAACGTTGCTGGCGATGATCGAGCACCGAGGAGCGAGGAGTCCCTGGCATAGGCGGCGATGTCCGAGCACCGAGGAGCGAGGAGTCCCCGGCATTGCTGGCGATGACCGAGCATCGTGGAGCGAGGAGTCCCGGGCGTTGCTGGCGATGACCGAGCACCAAGGAGCGAGGAGTCCCTGGCGTCGCTGGCGATGACCGAGCACCGAGGAGTTCCTGGCGTAGCTAGCGATGTCCGAGCACCGAGGAGTCCCCGGCGTAGGCGGCGGTGCGATGCCTGAGCACCGAGGAGTCCCTGGCGTAGCCGGCGACGTCCGTGCAGTGAAGTGTGCCCACTTAGTCCTCGAGCACGAAGAATCCAAGTGCTGAGGAGTAACCAACGTAGCTAGCGATGAAGCATGAGCGATGAAAAGTCTGGTCAACTGGTCGGCGGCGAAGTGAGCATTGAGTAGAAGCGACCGGCGAACAGTTCGATCAACTGATCGGCGATGGAGTCCATGAACCAAGCGGTCTGACCAGTTGATCGGTGGAGAAGTCCGAGCACCAGGTGGTCCGATCACCTGGACGATGATCCTGCAATACAAACATGTAGAACGGGTAGTACATGACGCATAAATAAATAAACTCCAGAGAAAAATCAGCAATGGTGATGAAACGACGTATGCAGTTCGGCGATCAGTTGGCGTGAAAATATATTTATGTTTAATATAAACCGCTCGACCAGTTAGTGTGTAGCTGAGTCTCCAGCCCTAACTAGCCCATAGTCCATAACGTTGAGCGCGGAGCCCGTGCATGTGTAGGAGGAACAGGCATCGCTAAGGAGCTGCTGTCGACCACCCATAATGCAGAGGGCAGACGCTCGTGCACGTGTAGGGAGGAGCCGGAGATAGGGCCATCTCTGGAGGCATCCGAGCATCAACATGACTGTTCAAGGGTTCAGAAAATCATTTGGAGAGCAAATATGGAGAAAACAGCTCGGAGAAACATTATGGTGATTAACGAAGATTGGAGAATATTTAAAAGAATATTAAAGCGTGACTTAGCTTCAGACAGAACGTCTGGTCGGTGACGTATGGCGTTATTTGGTCGGTGTTGACGACGAACACCTGGCGGGCGGTGAGTTGTTGGTGAAGGCGACTTCGGAGGTGGTTCCGAGATCAGATCTGTTGTCGTGGGGGCTGATGTAGCCAACGATGAATCGTCGTCGTGGACCAACATGGATCTCCATGAGATTGATGACGAGAACACGCTGTTGATTTGAGGTCCATCTGGCTCGCCATGGATCAAGCGCACACCCCTACCTGGCGCGCCAACTGTCAACATAATATCATCGGTAGTCCATCGAGGGGTATCCCGCAATGATAGATTTGTCGGTGAGGGTGCGCGTAATTAGGAATCGGATGGTGACACAAGGCGTGGAGACAGCGATTTAGACAAGTTTGGGCCATCTGATCGACGTAATACCCTATGTCCTATGTCTTTGGTGTAGTGTATTGAGATGCAATAGATAGATCTTGTTGGATCGTGTATGCTAGGGACCCTTGCCTCTCCTTATATACTCTGGAGGGGCAGGGTTACAAGGAAAGTAGCCTATGTGGTACTATACAATGTCTTGCGGTGCACGCGCGAGCAGCGCCGTGCATGCCTTGATCTTGTGGGCTGGGCCGCCCCTGGGGGCGCAGCCCATGTGGTCTGCCATGGGTATCCGGGGTCATATCCCCCACACACATGAACCACTTAATTACCAAAACCAAATCAGGACTTTTACCACTACTCATGGAAACACCAAAAAAATCACCCTAGCTCAAGGAGGCAGACATCGACATCAAGGTAAGCATCTTATCAGAGTTTTGCTAGTTAACTAGGTTAGTGAGATGCATCCCACAAATCAACAAGGGTCTAGGGCGATCTTGCCTTTTCGTAAAAGGGCAACTAGGTTGGGTAAACCAATGAGATGGCATTGAACAAGGTTGAGCTACAAAGCGAATAAAGGTCGATAAGGTCTTAGTAAAGGCCTTGTTAAACGTCGAGCTTAATGAAGGACATGGCCTAGATTGTCTGAGGTGGTTGGGGATGGCTAGATGAGGTTAAGAGAAATACTTTCAACTCCGGAGATTGCCAACCACGTCTCATCCCTAATTGAGGATGGTAGAAGGGGACATTGGTTGCTTGAATGAGCACTCCCTCGGCTAGTTGTTCGGCTGATGGTTTCTACGGCTAATAAGCCGACTAATGCTAATTTGTTGTGAGAGAAAAACATTATACTATAACTGATAAGCAGTTCAAGCGAACAAGAAAGTTTGACTTAAAACTTGTTGCCAATTTTTTTGATAGACTCCAAGACATCAATTGAACTTGATAGAAGAATAAATTTGGAACCTTCTCAAGGTTTAGCAAAAGGTTTTGACAAAGCTAGGCTTGGGTCACTACAAAGAGCTATAAGATTGTTGCATTTGAGTGTGTGCGTATGGTGGGGTGTGTAGGTGGGAGGGTGTTTCGTACTTGGCTGGAATACATAAGGAGTGGCTACCTCAATGCGAGAGTTTGTTACTGGTATAATTATGAGATGGCACCCAGAGAAGACCAACGATAGAGGCATTTGAATCCAATAGTGGAAGGTATTGACAGGCTACAATGCATCATGATGAAAATGGAAAC
Organism: Miscanthus floridulus; assembly: GCF_019320115.1. Taxonomy (NCBI): domain Eukaryota; kingdom Viridiplantae; phylum Streptophyta; class Magnoliopsida; order Poales; family Poaceae; genus Miscanthus; species Miscanthus floridulus. Next base: position 78,909,792 of record NC_089583.1, read on the forward strand.
TATTCTTAATCGCCTCCATATGAGCAAGAGCCAGGTGTGAACTAGAGGGCATTTGAAGGGTTTTTCTACCGAATGGCAATTGTGGGTAAATAACCAATTACTACGTGGGTAGATACATAATAAATAGGACAAAGAGAAGGATTCGAGTGAGGAGTCATATTTTGGTCGCTCCGTGTGGAAAACAGAAAAATAATATATGTTTTCTCCGCTTAGAGTGAAAGATACATAACATGATTGTACCAACAAGGCGATAAAAACACTGTCCAATAGATATATTTTAGGGAAGAAGGACCACCAAGAATTCATCCCTATTCAAAACTCAAAATGGGCGTGTTTAGGACTGCGGTTGCCGACCGCGCGGTGCGGTACGCGTATCGTAGCCCTCCCACCACGGCAAAGAAAACACAGCTCCTAGTTCGTTTCTGTGGTCTGCGTGTCGTGCACAGGGAAAAGAATCACCGCACCATGGCGAGGTGTGGCGCAATTCTCAGCTTCTTTTCGCTGCCGCCACAGGGAACGCAGCCCCAAACACACCCAATAGCTATTGCATCGAAAGTCCTGGCCACAAGAAAGTTGGAATTCCATTTGTGCAAATATGCACGGCCATAATTTTTGGAAACAATGGCCCCGTTCGGCGTACCTTAAATTCAGCTTGTTTGGCTTCTTTTTTCAGTCAGAACAGTGTTTTTCTCTCACAACAATTCAGCAAAACAGTGTTTTTCAGCCACCTTCAGTCAAGTTTCAGCAAGCCGAACGGGCAAAAAAAAAAAAAAAAAACATGACATCTTTTGATATGACGTAAGCAAAATGCACGTACCGAGTGCAAATCTACGTAAGCAAATAAGTTTTTTTTAATAAGACAAGCAACTAACTGCATTCTTGAGTTTTTTTTTCCCGCTGTCGTCCGGCAACGGACGTATCTTCTCGAGGAAGGCAAGGTACTGAAGCTTGAGAATGAAAAATGAAGGGTCAAACAAATTTCCCGAAACCATGGACACCAAAGAGGAAGACAAACAGTCACAACCAATCACGGCGCCAAAACATGCAGCGCAGCTTCATCATGGTCCTCATGGGTCCTGGATATGGCGGAAAAACAGGTGGTGGCCGTTGCAATTGCAGCCACATCCCAACTCCGGCTCCAGGTCCAGGCCGCTCCAACACCGAAGCAGCCAGCAGCCAGCACCAGCAGCAGCTTGACCCTCCTCTCCGACTCCAACCCAATCCAATGGCCCTCCTCCGCCCCCGTTGTCTCACCTCACGCGCTCCCTGACCTGCCCCCAGCACGACGCGATGCTCCGCACCGCGTCGGATAGATGGACGATATTGCTGGGCAGCCGGGAAGGAAAGGAGACGACTCTTCCCGTGCCGTGCTGACGCCACCACCACGCGGCCCCGGTCTCCTCTTGCCCTCCTCTCCTCCGTCTGGATCTGGTCCTATCCCCTCCCCACCCTCCGCCGCCGCCGTCCTCGCCCTCCCGGCCTCAGCCACGAGCCAGACCGCCGGGCTCCTTGCCTCGTCTCGCCTCGCCGGCGAGATGGACGGCGGCGGGGAGACGCTGCTGGTGCGGAGGAGCAAGGGCAAGAAGAGACCGCAGCAGCCGGCGGCGCCCGCGGAGAGGGGCTCCGGCGGCAGCGGGGACAGGTTCCGCACGCTCTGGCGGGACTACCACGACCTACTGCAGGTGAGTGGCGCCAGTCTCGTCGATTCTTGCTGCGCCCAACAATCTTTTCGCCCTTTGCAATTTTCATGCCGCTCTACTGTTTCGAGCTGTTCTTATTGTGGGTCCACCGCCGGCTTGATTGCTGGATTCCTCGTGCTATCCCCCTGTTTCGGTTGCTAGTACTCGTGATTCTTTTCTGCCGTGGGACGGGGATTCAAGAACTCCATCGAATAGCATGGTCAAGTCCAACAATTAAGTATATCTGTGATTACACTTGAAGCTGATACAACATTTGATGCAGGAGACTGAGGCAAAGAAGAAGAGGCTGGCGAGCACGAAGCGGAGAAGCCTCGCCTTGCTTGCTGAAGTAGTGAAGTCAAGTATGACAGTTCTTCGGCTCCTGCTTTATGGCTCCATGTTACTATGCTATATCATCTTGTTATTCTTCATGCTGGCATTATTACTGCTTTTCAGCTTCACTAACTGTGTAGCTGCTTTCTGTTGCAAGGTTCTTGCGAAGGAAGTACCAATCCTTTCTGAAGGGTGGCTCGCAGCAGAAACATTACAAGTTGAAGAAGCAGGCTCGGTACATGCCATCCCCATTGGGAAGCAACAAGGCTACATCGCTAGCCGATCATGGTGCAGGGACAAAAGTGCCTTCTACCAGCAAAAACCCGAACCTTCACTTAAATCAAGATTCTGTTCCGGTAAGTGTTGGAGTTCATGAATTAACATAAACTGTATAAGAAGCGTGTTTTTATGGCAATAAAAGGGCCTTCTTGTCTGCAGAATGAAGTGTGGAATGATTGCCAGGGGCAACAGGGCCATCCAGAAGTCGAAAAGTTTGATCAGGTCAGGGTGGACGAAGACATGATGACAGCTGATGTCAAATTATCAGTTTGTAGGGATACAGGAAACTCTCCTGCAAGTGAAGGTAAGAGGATGGTTCCATGGCAAGACCGGTTACCGTTGAAGGCCTAGGCCATCAGTTGATGTTGCTAAGAAATAAGCTGCTTCTCTGATAGCTGGCTTTGCAACTGTATCCCTCAAATGCTCAGTAGTGAAGCATTTTAAATGAATTAAGCTTCTTCGTTACAAGATGATAGCGTTCCTCACGCTCACTCTTGGTTCCTCATGGAGCGCACAAATGTCCGACCATAGTGAATGAACGTCTTTGTGGTTCTGCACACGGTTAAAGACATCCTTACAAAGGCCTCTAAAAAGGGTGTTTCTAGTCTTTGCATTCCATTTCTCGTAGTGAATCTCATCACCTTAAAGGTTGACGGGATCCTTAGATTTTGGGAAGTCTTGTGAGGCGGCTCTAAGCACTTCAACATCTAAAGTCTCTAGGTACGTCTCCATGTGAATTTTTCAATAAGAAAAAGTATCTCCCTCAAAGACGGAAAAGGGTCCATCCCTGTGGGACATCTTGCTCTAGGCGGTTAAGCCTAATTTAAGGAGCACGAGGCTCCGATATCAATTGAAGGATCAAGATGCTCAAGAGCGGCGGTGAATTGAGCTAATTGTAAATTTCTTTCAATAATTAAACCCTACACTTAGCTCATTTTACCCCATTGTGCCTAGAAGTGTTTCTATTGTTTTACCGCACAAAAGTTTTGCACCCTATGTTTCAATCCTACTCTAGCATGACAATTCTAAGAACGTAAAGACATGAATTGAATTGTTCAAAAGTAAATGCTCAAAGTAAAGAGAGAGAGGAACATGGCGATGTTTTTTCGAGATATCGGAGAGTCGCCACTCCACTAGTTCTCGTTGTAGCACCCGCGCAAGGGTGTAGCTCCCCCTTATCTGCGCAAGGATCAAGTGCTCTCTACGGGCTGATTCTTTGACACTCCGTCACGGTGAATCGTCGACAACCGCTCACACCATGACTTGGATCATCTATAAACTCTACCGGATGATCACCAAGCTTCCGATCATCATCGAGTCGTCTAGGTGATGGTGATCACCAAGAGTAACAAGCACAAACTCTAACTTGACCAAGACAAGCCTAATAAGAAAGGTGAATACACACTTGCTACTTTCTATGCACTAATGAGATCCTTAATCTTGGATTCAAGTCTCAATCACCTCACTAGGCTTTTGCTCTCTCTTGCACTCTAAAGATGTTTCTCAGCTAAACAAATGGGCAAGAGAATTAAGTTGGACGAGTGGAAGATGTATTTATACTCTCCACTTCAAAACATACCCATTGGGGTCCAACTCAGCATTTTTGGGGTGACCGAACGCTCAGGTCAAAGTGACTGGACGCGTCCGGTCAGTAGCCAATGGCTACATGACACCAGCACAGTCATCACACCGTAACAAAGATTGGACTCTGTCCAGCGTCAGATCGCCACCCATCTGACACGTTCAGTCATCAATTTTTTTTTTCTCTAGATGCTTATTGTTGTTGACCGGACACGGTCTCTAGTGCGTCAGGTCACAATGTTTTTAGCATCCGGTTCTTCGTGAGTGTTGCGCGCTCTCTGCTATAGTTGCACACACTTGCGTGTCCGATCCTGATTAGGAGCCAGCGCCCGGTCATCCTTCTGCCCCTGCAGCGCGTGCCAACAACTGACTGGACTCAGCACAGTAGCATTCGGTCACTTCTTCTCCTGTGTCTGGTCAATGAAACAACACTCCATTCACATCTAAATCATGCACCTTTGTGAATGAGTTTGACTTCAATCAATCTTTGGGCTATACCTGAGCTACCTAGTGCTAAGTTTGACAATTGTGCACCACACCTAACACATTAGACTTTTCTAGATCAAGCTACTAGTTCATACCCCCTTAATAGTACGGCCAAAGGAAAAACAAAGTCCTAAACTACTATAAGTGTCTCTCCAACGCCAAACGACACTTAGAACTAGTTCGTCCTTAACATTGTCATCAATCATTTGAAAACCGAAATAATTTCCATCGACAAGAGCATGAATACCATATTTGTCCAATTAATCATTATTACCATGGCCTAACTCAAATTGTCTCTACAAAACACACGTTAGTCACAGTAATCTTGTGTCGTCATTAATCACCGAAATCCAACTAGGAGCCTAGATGCTTTCAAGCAACTTTAGTTCCATAGGCTGCTACTACCTTTGTTTTTTTCTTGCAGGATGCAACTGTACACGACTTTTTTGCACACACTAAACAGCTTACTAATTGCATCTTTGCATGATAGAGGCTAGTACGTAGGCTGCGGCGTGCTACAGCTCATTGTGGTTGCAGTACTAGCGCTGCGATGGACATACACGAGCCACACACACGACAATGAGACACACCTGCAGGCCTCGGTACTTCTTCTCACTGAGGTATATTTTCATCACGTGTTCTTTAGTTGAACGGAATTAAGTGCTATATTCCTGACATGACATAGTGATTTATGTGCACACATCATTGAATCGATGTCTACAAGTTCTGGAGGAAGAGCTCCTGCGCGTCTGTGGACACTTTCTAAGGATAGGGAGACAAGGACGACAAGGAAGAGGACGAGGAGGATGAGGAGCGCGGTTATGATGAGCTTGGTGAGTCTCAGCTCCAGGACGCTCCTTCGACTCAGCCTACGTAGGTTGCAGGAACTAGGCGACGTTGTCCGCCTTGTCCGTACATTCCAAGCACCGACACTCTTGGCCCCAAGGGTTAGGGTAAGACTAGGAGACATTGACGAGGACTTGTAGGTTAGGACTATGTTACCAATTTAGAATTACAACTATTTGGACCGCATGGACTTTGCTTATTTTGCATGTCTGGAGCTTTGGACAATATGCAGTTACTTTGCTATAACTATTGGGACTATATGGACATTGTGAACTATTTAGATTATGCTAGACATGTTATGTTGGTTGTGATATTCTACATGGTTGTGTTGTGCTATTTGGATGACTAAATGTTTGGATCATATTATGATGTCTCTGTGTTTTAACTGTGGATGCTCCTGAAATAAGGGAAACTCTTGTGAATTTTTTCCGTGAATCATTCATTATACTATACGGCTAAAAAAGACACAAATGTAGTACATAGATTAAATGTTAATATATTTTTGGTACATTCCCTTTCTAAAAACTAAATAGTTTTCGTAACACCCATATAATAAATTATTTAAAGCATTGAACGTGTGGTCTAATCGTATCGTACACAGGCTTTGTAGATGAATCTAGGCTTTTCAGTATCAATAAACGAATCTAGGCTTTGTGCGTGTTGAATTATGTAATACAGTACTTTGTTAGTTTTTATTTGCAGTACATTAACTTGTTTCGCTACCTCCACATTATTAAATTGAATATTATGATCACAAATAATGAAATCGACGACACAATGAAAAGTTCAATACTTGGGCACATTAAACAACACAATAACGATAGAAGTACATGTCGACAAACTAAATAACGTCCATACTTAAAGTGCATTACATGACAACACAATGCAAAGTCAAAAAATAGACAACATTGTTCATGAATAAACCATATAACTAGCAAGTCATGAATGCAACGAAACCATTTTTCCTTAGGGCATCGGACGCGCACGCTCAAGCTTCTTCTCTCTCCTCCCTGTATGCCCCTGTACGCAGCAACACACCTCCTTCCCTCCTCTTCCTTGTGCTCCTTTTCTACAGTCTCCTCTCTGCGTCTCCTATCGATCATCTCCTTGTCCTCTATCTTCCAACGCAACAGTTTCTACATCCATTCCTTGTCTTCTCTTAGTGTTGATCTACTGCTCAAAATCACATAGCGGTGGAGGGGTCTGCAATACATGCAAATGTTACACAACAAATAATTCATGTATGATTTCATATGAAACAAAATAATTATTATACAACATCAATTTCTCACCATCTTGTTAATGCGACGCTAACGAAGTGTAGACTGAAATGCAAAATTAGAACACATCCAATACATCTGCCTATATATGTTCTCTTCATCAGACTTGGCCATCTTGCAAGGATCACCGCAAAAACATATGGGCATAGGAACACCACTAAACAGAGACAATGGGTCGAAGGCTTTGTAGAAACAATTTGAAACAATTTCGTTATAAAAAATTGAGACAAGATGCGCTGAGGTTATCGTGGTTTAGTAGCTTTTTGTTATAAAAAACAGAAACAATTTCGTTATAAAACAATTTGAAACAAAAAGAAACAATTTCATTATAAAAAACAGAGACAATGGGTCGAAGGCTTTGTAGAAACAATTTGAAACATTGATAGGAACACCACTAACCCATCCAGCCATACCTACAGTTCAAACAATTTCGTTATAAAAACTAAAGGCAATGAACATTAAACCATAGACCTAGGGTTTTTCATTTGCTACACATCAATGAAACCCTAATATAACAAGATATGCTGAGGTTATTGTGGTTTAGTAGCTTTTTCACGTCTTGGTATCCTAAGGTTGCATATTACAAATATTAATAATCGCTTCAAAACCGTAGTAATGACGTACCTACGCCTACAAAATATACCTAACATAGAACAAATCAATGCGTAAAAAATAAGAAGGGGAGAGATGATACCTTGCTCTTGAAGATCTATGGATCAAATCAAAGTTTTCAAAGAGCAAATGGTGGATTTAAGAGATTGGACGGGTTAGAGAGAGGAAGAACCCGACAGGGAGGAGGAACAAATGAAACAAGCCTCGGATAGAAAAAGCCGGCCGTGGGTTTTGAATCCAGACTCAGCGCCGTGATGTATGGCGCCGAGGTACCTGCCACGTAAGAGCCACATCAGCTTCGACGAGAATAAGGGCCAGGCACCTCGGCGCCGTGAGTCATGGCGCCGAGACGTGTAACCTCAACGCCGTGAATGACGACGCCGACCCCAGGGTCCAAAGTTGAGTTTACGTCGCCCAGGAGTCTAAACGTGAATTTTCTTAAAAAAAAGGGCCAAATTGAAAAAAAGTGGGCCTGCCCCCGAGATGGCTGTGGTAGTCCGATTCACTGGTGCACTTGGCCTGGCAGAGTGTGCACGTCCATCTGTTCTCCGGCACCTCCTCCTTGCCGTCCTGGCGAGTGTTCGTCGTGATGGTCTTGCTCCCAGCAGGCGTTGCTTGCATGCTAGGCTCAGGGCTGCTGCTCCTCGATGTTTGCAGTGCGGCAACATTTGACCGGTGCCACTTGCCAGCCAGATGTTCCTCAAGTTGGTGCTGGCTAACTGGGTTATTGTGGCAGACAGTGCAGCTCCATTGCCCGAGTGTCTTCTGTTTCTTCAAAGGTGAACTTGGGGCGGTCAACTTCCTCTTCACCCCAGCAGAAGTTCCTTCAGGTGTTGGCTGTTTATAAGAGGAAAGTTTGTTTAGACTCCATAGCACTAGTGGGTAATACTGCATCTCAAAGCAAACAAACAAAAACATAATAAATTGGGAAGAATAGTGTATGCAATTATGCACTGGCATGGATTTCGCGAAACTCACTCAATTGTAAGTTGATTGAATATGCTTGTGTTTGGTTCATGCATTGGGGGTGCATCTGATCTAAGCTTACTTTCAATTGTTCAAGTTAGTTCAATATATGGATCGTCATGTTTGGTTGCTTGTATAGGACTTGTGCAGTTTAAAAAGGACCCTTTGCCGGCATTGCCTAGCAATTGGAAATTGGTCCTCACCCGTTGACTTGCCGCCCATTAGGAGAATGTCGACCCTTCTGCTCCCCACACCATACTACACCGGTACACCCTGACAAGCCCTCCGCTTCCTGTCCATGCCGCCGGGCGGGGATGGTGTCCCCGGGCGACAACCTCGGTGTGCAGTGTGCAGCAGCTCGCCAAGGTGCTCGCATCGCTGGGTAAAAGAAAGGAACAGGGAGATAGAGGGATCCTGGCTTGCCTGATTTGGTACATTGTACTCCTAGTTTAGAAGAGGACAAAAGTCGGGAAGAAGAAGATGGCAATTGTGTTTGCTTGCTCCTCCATGGCTTGCTGCAGGCGCTGGGATTTGGGCTAGTGTCAATCTGCAGCTTGCTGATTTGAGAGATGGTGGAAGAGAGGATGGACAAAGGTGGAGTGGTGGTGATGCTCAGTTTGGAGAAGGTGCTGGTGGTGGTCAATCTGCAGGTTGTAGTGGTTCTGCTGAGATCGATGTAGAAGGAAAAGCTGCTGCCTTGCAATGTCGGAGAAGAACAAGAGGTGATAGATTTTCATATCACCCAAAGAAGGTGACCACATGTACTACAAGTCAGGCAACCAAATACAACTTGCCTATGCAGATCAACCAAATACCAGCTCATAGCATACATTTATGATGTGGCTTGAGCTATGCTACATAAGGCGCAATGTAGACTTATCACCTAGAGCAAGCAACCAATCACACCCTATAGGACCCCTTTCAATGTTTAGGGAAAGATGTGACCACGAGATGAAAATTTGAAAACAACCTACCTCTTTGGCTCTTTTAAGTCTACAAGGACTAAGGAATGTCAAAAGGCTTACTTTATTTTGTTCCATTTACATCAGGCATATGCTACCAACTCTTTTGGACTAGGAATGTTTTACTGAATCTTTACATGATTACCAATGGCTCCTAAGTACTTATGATTGCAACAAGTATTTGATGGCGAAACGAGAAATGTTCAGGACATAAATAATGTATTGCAAGTTCGCAACAAATATGACATCGTGGACAAATTAGTCTTAGCAAACGTGAGCCTACCTCGTTGAACTCTGTACTCTTCTGCTCATTGTTTGCTGCATTTTCCTGATCCACCGGCTTGTACTGAAGATGCTGATGCATGGGTTTCTTTATGCAATCCTCAATGGCAAAGTCTATGCTGATGCATGGGTTTCTTTATGCAATCCTCAATGGCAAAGTCTATGGCCTTCCGACCCTCACTGCTTTGGTTCTTGGTCTCGTGCGATGCCTTCATGTTATGAACATCCTCCACACCCATCTTTTCCCAAACAACGGCCTGTTGGTGTCCTGATGATGGCCGCATCTGATTGATACCGGCTTTGGCTGCCACTGGAGTCTGCTTGCTTGGTGAATGACACAGTTCGAAATAGCCGTTAAATGGATGTGTCCTCACCCCAGATGACCTTCACGCTTGATGCTGCTCGGCATCATTGCCTGACCTTGTCTGCTCAGGTGCATGCTGTATGAAATAAAGTTTGTTTAGACTTTAGGCTTAACAGCATTGATAAATGAAAAAAAAATCTCCAACATTGCAAGAATGTGGAGGGAACAAGCAACCTATAGACTGGTATGATTGTCCGTTGCCTGTACTTATGATCAACTGTAAACTTCACATCACAGGTCAACTAACAAAGTACTGTTGTTTTCAACAATGCTAGATAACTCAGATGGTAATTTTAAGATGCTCAGGAAAGTAGAGTACCGGTGACCGCTCCACATGTGGGTACACTGGAGGCGCCCTGACCGCCGTGGAGCTCCCACAGCCACAAGGGCACGGCTGGCGGAGAGGCGCTTCCCAGGAAGGCACCGACGGCGTCCAGCGACGCGAGTAATCATGTGACCATGGGAGTGCTGACACAGGACTGTTGTTGTAGCCGCCGGCGGTAAGGCCCATGGCGCGCTCAGTCTCCATGAGCTCGCGCAAGATCATGTCCTGGTGCATGAATCCCTTGTGCAGCTCCAACAGCAGTTCCTGCCTCCTTGTCAGCAGCGCGGCGTCTACCCCTGATGTATTGGCGTCACCTGCTAACCGATAGCAAGAGCATTATCGTCAGATAAACAGGATTAGATGAAACATTTACATTTTTTCCTACCAAATTGCACGCATCGTCATTTTTGGTGTCAAGAGAAAACCCAAATTCTTTTTGATGAGATCATCAGATATCTCTACGATCACCATCGATCTGAAGTTCAGAACATCAAGCGATATCGCGAAGCAATTCAAAGAAACGATTGAACTAATGCAAAAATATTGGGGCAATCTACGAATCAAGAAACACATAAAAGAAAAGTCGTTTTTTTGTTTCGCTGCCTAAGGTGCCGTTTGGTTACCTTAGGATTTTAAGAACCCAGATAAAAAAATCTCATCTCAAAATCCTAAAATCACATCCAAACTGGCTAGGATTCTAGTGGACCTTTACATACATACACGTAATCCAATAAAACACATCAGATTTTTTTAATCTGGATTCTAAAAATCCAATGATCCAAACAGGACCTAAACAGAAATAAAGAGCCTGCTTGGTTGGGTTCAAAAAATGCCCGACCAAAATCATGACAAGCCAAAACTTAGGCTTACTAAAATCAAGATTTATCAAAGTTAGGGCGATAATGTAGACATGTATTTGATTGAGTATCATGACATAGCAGCAATCCCATTTCGATTGAATAAGGTTCCAGTGACTTCGCCGTGATTTTGGCCATAGAAATTGGTGTGCCAATCTTTGGCAGAGAATCGATCAATAGCCAAAAGTTGCAGGTATGTCTTAATTGGTTGGGCAAGTTGTGGAACGGTGTGCCAATCTTTGGTAACGAATCGATCAATAGCCAAAAGTTGCAGGTATGTCTTAATTGGTTGGGCAAGTTCTGGAACGCAACCAAGCAGGCCCAAAATCCTCCTTTCTGTGGGAAAAAAAGACATCCATATGAAACATCAAAGCAGTGGCGAGATTTGAGTAGTACCGTGACCGTGCGGCTGCGGCGGCGCCGGAGGGTCGGGGAAGCGGCGGAGACGGCCGCTTTCTTCGTCGTCGGCTGCTGCGGTGGTGGGTCGGCTGCGGAAGGCGAACTCCATTGCGGTTCTGCGGAGGGATCGATTTGGTAACGGCGCAGAGAAGTGGGGGAAGGGTTTTGCGCTGGAAACCGAAACAGGGGGAGGGACGAGAGAGGTTACAGATTTCGATTTATGGTGAGCGAAACGGTTCTCTTTCTCTCTGGGATGGATATTACGGAAGTCACGCGATTACAGTGCACTAGCATTGATTTCTTTCTCTCTCTCTCTTTTTACAGACGCCCGAGGAGGCGTTCTTGGGCGTGGCTTCTGCCAAGTTTTTTTTTCCCAAAAAAAGCAAAATGTACGTGTATTAATAATAGAACAGAGAAAAAAATACACTTTTGATTTTAATATTAGAGATAAGATTAGATATAGATAGAGGTATATATATAGAAGAAAAAATATCCATGGGTCGCAATGAGAGGAAATAAAATAGTTACGTTCCTAGCCTAATAAACATATAAACATGGTCCAAATCTCAGATGATAGCTTGATTTATGAGTTACAAATCACATTACTACCTTTCTATAAACAACTATTTTCTATAATGTATTAATGCTTATTAGATATATGTTTTATTAATATTTTTCAAAACTAGAATAATTTTCTAGCGGAGGCAGAACATTTTCCTTCAAGATCTAGAATGGTAAAACAATTATTTTGGTTTCTCAAGTGTGGCCTGGCTCAATTCCGTCCATTAATTTTTAAAATGTTCATTTTAGTCATTCAAATTTTCTTTTAGAGTCATTTCATTCTAGAACTTTCAAAGTGGTCATTTGAGTTCTTATAAACTTTATATTTTAGACTCAATTTCATTTATAAAACTATCAGAGTGCATTTTAGTCCTTAAGCTTCTATCTTCAGCTCAACTTTGTCCCTCATCGTATGTGGAATGTCATGATATCGTGCATGGCCAGCTTTAAGGATGGCAATGGGTAAATCCCCATCAGGTATGGCCACCCTAGACCCATCCCCGCTATAAAAATTTGGTACCACCAGAATACTCATACCCGCCATGGGTGGGGAATTTTCCCCAGACCCATACCCGGCCGGGTAAATCATACCCGGCGGGTCACCCGTACCCGCCGATAATTTATTCACGCACATGAAAATCAACAATTCAACAGCAACCACCACTAACCAGAGCACATAAAATTAGATAAATAATAGCATATAATAATATCTTCTGCAACCAGCAGTCACATTACACCATCACACAAAGTCATTCTGTCATAAATCATTATATTACGACGCACTTTACTCACACGCCTATTTTTTCGGCGGCGGGACCGTGGGAGGCCAGACGTCAAGCCTCCCTCGAGAGGTCGAGGGCTCCAGCGGCCAAGTCGCCAGGCGGGACCGACGGGTGAACCTAGGGTTTTACATGGGCTAGTGGGCTTATTTAGTTTTGGACCGGGTATTTTTCACCCATGGGTAAACGGGTAAGGGAATTGCTGGAACATACCCACACCCGCGTACCCGATGGGTGAAGGGTTTGGTCCATTTACGTACCCGTGGGTAGTGTGTTTAGTCCATATTTAGACCCTAATAGAGTAAATACCCATCGGGTATCGGGTCGTGGGTCCCCATTGCCATCTTTAGCCAGCTTCAGCACCACCCATGATTCAAGATAGTAGGGCATCGTTAGACATCAGTGTCCTTGGCATTATCCCCAACAATCAAATTAGATAGCACACTTTTGACATTTGCATTCATATTTTAAAATAAATATAAATATAGATCAGAATATCCTCGAATGTGAATGATCCGATGGTTAATATCCACATCATATTATTTCATTATAATTATTTTTTTCATTTTAGTAACTAAATAATATTTTTTTAGTTTGGAAAAACATATTATTTTAATACACAATTGGTTATTAGTTGAGTTTGACGCTAGCTAAGGAAAAACTTGTAGATGTGTTGATGTTCTAATTTATCATTGTACTCATAGATACTAAATAGCATTCTAGTGCGCATTTAGTGGTACTACGTGTTTCTCGCATATCGTAGGCTAGAGTCTTCTAATCTCTTTCTTTTTGTGTGTACGGGTGTACACGCGCGTGTATGGGTGTGGTATGAGTGTGGCTTGTGTACGTCCTGTTGTACCTTCTAAAAAATGCTCCCAAGAAATAATGTAGTAGGATATATATAAAAATAATATCGTTACAAGGTAACATTTAAAATTAAAGATATATGGCGCGCCGAATCAGCGGCCTCCCAGAGTGTCCACGTACGTTCTATTTAGCTGGTGCGTTAGATATAAATTCCACGACTCAGATGAAGCGCGTCATAATCAGCCTTCCTCCATGCGTTCGGCGCAGATGAAGATGCGGCGCAGGAGTTCTGCCATGGGCGGGCGGGTCCGGCGCAGCGGCCACGGGCACAGGAGGCCCCCAGCGCGGGCGAGGCCTCGTTCATGCTGCCGGCGTGCGTCCTCACCTAGGGAGGGCCCCACGCGGAGGTGGCGCGGAGGCGCGGGGAGAGCACGCAACGGGCATGGTGACGCCGCGCTACGGCGGGTTCGGCGCAGCGGCCACCGGCACAGGAGGCTCCCAGCGTGGGCGAGGCCTCGCTCACGCTGCCGGCGTGCGCCCTCACCTAGGGCGGGCCCCACGTGGAGGTGGCGCGGAGGCGCGGGGGGGAGCACGCAGCGGTCGTGGTGGCACAGCGGCGGGGGCCGAGCGCGTGGTGCGGCGGCGCGGCGAGCAGTGGTGGGCTCCCACGCGGAGGCAGAGGCGGCGTTGCTGCTGCGGCGCGCGGCGGGTGTCAAGCAACTCATGCCGGCATCGTCGCACCTGCTCTTCTACGCCATCGTGCTCGCCACGCTCACGCTCGTCGTGCTCTTCGTCGTGCACTACCCGTCCCTGCTCTCCCACTCCTTTAGCCTCTCCACGTTGCCCACGTCCGGCTCCGGCTCCTCCTCCTCTTCCTCCTCGCTGCGGTCTCGGCACTCGCACCGGAGCCTGCTAGGCTTAGGGACATCGTCGTCGTACGGGTGGGGCGCGGCGTGGTAGCGGGAGGTGCGGCGCAGCGTGAGGCCACGGTAGGACGGGGCACTGTCCGTGGTCGTCACGGGCGCCGCGGGCTTCGTGGGCTTGCACTGCTCGCTGGCGCTCTGCGCTCACGGCGACGACGTGCTCGGCCTCGACAACTTCAACGCCTACTATGACCCGTCCTTGAAGCACGCGCGATAGCGTCTGCTGGCGTGCCGCGGCGTGGTGGTGCTGGACGCCGATGTCAACGACGCCGCACTACTGGAGCGGCTCCTGTCCGTGGTGCCATTCACGCACGAGCTGCACCTCGCGGCCTAGGCGGCCGTGCGCGATGTGATGCGGGCGCCGCAGGTGTACGTGGCCTCCAACATCGCGGCCCTCGTCACGCTCTTCGAGCCTACGGCAAGGCACGCTGACCCGCAGCCGGCGGTTGTGTGAGCGTCGTCGTTGTCGATGTACGGGCTCAACACTGAGCCGCCTTTCCCCGAGGACCATTGCATGGCCCGCCCCGCGTCGCTGTACGCGGCCACCAAGAAGGCCGGCGAGGCCATCGCGCACGTGTACAACCACATCTACGGGCTCTCCATACCGGCCTACGATTCTTCACCGTCTATGGCCCGTGGGGACGCTCCGACATGGCCTACTTCTCATTCGCCCGCAGCATCATCGCCGGTGAGCCCATCACGTTGTTCCGCACCGCCCACGGCGCCGACGCGTGCCGTGACTTCACCTACATTGACGACATCGTTAGGGGCTACCTCAGTGCGCTCGACACGACCGGTGAGAGCACGGGCTCCAAGTCTGGCAAGAAGCGCGGGCCTGTGCTGCGCCGCATGTTTACATCTTAGTTTATCGTATTTTACTATTTTAGTTCTAGGGTAAATTTGATTTACAGTTGTTGAAAGTAACATTAATGGTCTGACAATGTATGTTCTTGTAATTTATCGACTCGACCACCGCTTAGCACATGGATCACAGCAAGTGCTGCTTTCATAGCTATACCAGGAACCTATCGCAACTCGCAAGGAGAAATTTGGAAGGCTGTGTAATCGCAATCATGCATGCACCACTCGGGCCTAACGTGTTCGTAGCAATGCATTGCATCCGACATTGGTAGTATGCGCTGCTAGATTAGTGGCGTGCCTGAGGTGCATCTTATTGAAGGTACCTGCTATTAACAGTACCAACATTTACTCAAGTACCCCATCCTTGTCGTGCATATTGTTCACCTAACCATGGGTTTATGTCCACCGGCAATACTACACCTGGCCAGGCTTCTCTATTTATATGGCAGGTTGATTTTTTCCCCTGACCCTTTGGAGCTCAATTTTGTTTGGGTGGGGGTGGGGTGGGGCTGTGTTGCTTCTCAAGACCAATTAACTTCTTCCCTTTCTATACAGTGCTTTCTTGTTAAGGGATGGAAGGCTGGGGCCAGCTGGAG
Source organism: Miscanthus floridulus (assembly GCF_019320115.1). Lineage (NCBI taxonomy): Eukaryota > Viridiplantae > Streptophyta > Magnoliopsida > Poales > Poaceae > Miscanthus > Miscanthus floridulus. The sequence continues at coordinate 78,925,570 of NC_089583.1, forward strand.
CTTTGTAACTGGAAAGGACCAAAATTACTTGAATAGTTACCTAAATAGTTAGCTAAAAAATGAAATATCTAGAATAACCTTGCCTATATAAAAATTGAGCCGCGTAAGCGCGAAGAAGTGGTGTGACAACTTTCCGTGCCTTGTACTTGCATGACACACAAACATAGAAAGGGATGGACCCCTTCTGTGTAAGCCACGAAGGGGGAAGGGTTCCCCTGATTACAGGATGTTGGTAGATTTTTCTTTATTTTCTTACATCATTTGTTTATTCGTTGAATAAAAAAACAATAAATCAAAGGCTCAGATTGCGTTGAAGTATTACCTCTTACTAGGTAATGGGTGCAGTGTACCATAGCATTGCCCACTAAAATCTATTCTCATGTTTTAATATTTGAGCAAAGAAGGCCACTCATGAATCCACGACAACATAGAAGTAAGCTGTCTCTCTCCATCATTAGCTTGATCCATAAGATCCTAGCAACTGTGCATTGTGCTGCTCCGTCCCTTCACAAACCATTTAGTGGTACATAAAAAAATTAGAGCTTCGTTGGTAACATAGGCATGATAAGTGTCAGGATCTCATCATCAGCTACAATGTTTGTACATCTATTGACTTCAAATAGCATGTCTCAAGCGACTATCCTGATGTGCGTCCATCTGCTTATGAAAACCTGGGGTTGTTTGTACATTTAAAATAAGATAAAAGGATCAAGATGTCTAAGAGGGGGGCTGAATTGGGCTAATTCTAAAATTCTTTGCAATAATTAAACTCTGCACTTAGCCCACTTCACCCCTTGTGCCTATAATGTGTTTCTATTGTTCTACTGCACAAAAGTTTTGCACCCTAGGTTCCTATCCTACTCTAGCATGGTAATTCTAAGAATGTAAAGACAAAAATTGAATTGCTCAAATGTAAATGCTTAAAGTAAAGAGAGGAGAAGAAACGTGGCGATGTTTTGTCGAGGTATCAGAGAGTCGCCACTCCCCACTAGTCCTCGTTGGAGCACCCGCGCAAGGGTGTAGCTCCCTCTTGATCCGTGTAAGGATCAAGTGCTCTCTACGGGCTGATCATTCGACACTCCATTGCGGTGAATCACCCACAACCGCTCACAACTTGAGTTAGGTCATCCACAAGCTCCGCCGGATGATCACCAAACTCCCGATCACCACCAAACCATCTAGGTGATGGCGATCATCAAGAGTAACAAGCACAAACTCCCACTTGACCACAACAAGACTAATGAGAAGGGTGGATGCACACTTGCTACTCTCCTTGCACTAATTAGGCCTTAATCTTGGATTCTCAAATCTCAATCACCTCACTAGGCTCTTGCTCTCCTTTGCACTCTCAAGAGTGTTTCTCAGCTGAACAAATGGGCAAGAGACCTCTCTTGGATGAATAGAGGAAGTATTTATACCCCCTCATTCAAAATGAACCGTTAGGAGGTTGAGTCAGCACTCTGCGGGGTGACCGGACGCTCCGGTCAAGGTGACCGGACGCTCCGGTCAGTTATTCCCGCCACAGAGCCGTTAAGTTGTGATCGGACTCTGACCTGCATCCGGTCATAAAAACTGCTCTCTGGAACCTTACTGATGTTGACCGGACGCTGCCACCCAGAGACCAGTAACTTCGCTGTTCAATGTCAGGTCAGTAACCGGATCCTGATCAACGTCCAGTCAGCACTGACCGGACATGTCCGATCAGCAAACTCCTTCTCTAGAACCTCTCTGGAGTTGACCGGACATAGGAACCCAGCGTCCAATCACTTTTCACTCAGTATCCGATCGCAACCAGATGGCTTAGTTGATCAAATAAACTGACTGGACTCACCCTTCAGCGTCCGGTTACAACCAGACCAGCGTCCGGTCAGTCATTTGACCCTCCATTCACTCCTAACTCGAAATCATATGTGAATGAAGCTTGCTCCAATTGATCTTAGGGCTACTCCTAAGCTACCTAGTGCTAGATTTGACAAGTGTGCACCACACCTAATCCACTAGACTCACCTAGGTCAAGCTACTAGTCCATACCCCCTTTAATAGTATGACCAAAGGAAAAATAAAGTTATAAACTACTCTAAGTGTCTCTCCAACACTAAACGACACTTAGAACTAGTCCATCCTTAATCTTGTCGTCCATCCTTTGAAAACCAAAATGATTTCCATCGTAGGGGCATGACAACCATTATTGCCCAATCAATTGCCATTACCATGACCTAACTTAATTGCCTCTGCAAAACACACGTTAGACATAGTAATCTCGTATTGTCATTAATCACCAAAACCCAACTAGGGGCCTAGATGGTTTCAATCTCTCCCTTTTTGGTGATTGATGACAATGCAACCTCGAGTATGTGTAAGAGATGAGGTTTTTAACATGCTTGGCTCATATAAGCCTTTGATAATAAGAGCAAAGGAGTTAGACTTGCTTATATGACCCAAGCCAACATGGTGTACTCAATAGATATGAAATAAGCATGAGTACAAAAAATAAAGCTCATTTGAATCGGAGTAAAACGTGGAAGCAAAGCAAATGAGCATAATGAAGTGACATGACATATATATAGATCAAAGTAGAGAGCACACATGTCACATATCACATAAGTATCACAATCACACATATGTAGTTCAATGCATGAAAGTAATTGTGAATGCATAATGATGTATCACACATAAAAAGCCAAAAAGTAATAAATCATAGGCTCCCCCTAGATATAATGCTCCCCTAGATCTAACTTACTCGATCCCTCTCTCCCTTTGGCATCAAGCACCAAAACCTAAGGGTCGAACAATGGGGCAGGAGCAGATGAGTCAGGCACTGAGGTGTGGTGAGCGATCTGAAACTGGGTAGCATCATCCTCTGATCTAGAGCTCTGAGCTGTCTGACCCTCTATCGATGGAAGTGAAGCTGAAGCGATCTGGATCTGCTCTGGGACTGGCGTGGCCTATGACTCTACAAGTATCACTGTAGGAGCTGGCTCTAATGATGCAATAGATGATGGGAGCATCTCTGTAGTCCTAGTAACTAGAGCAACGGTGGTAGGTACAGGTACTCACAACTCTAGCAGTGTAGGCTGCCTTGTAAGCTTGCTGAAAGTGGCACCGAGGCTCCTAGAAACTAGGGTGTCAGTCACAAGAACCAAAGAACTCTGAGGCAGAGTGAAGCCCATAATAATAGGTGTGAAGTGAGGACCCTGGGCTGTCACTGGCACCGCAAACCACTAGGACACCTGCTTTGTAGGTGAAGCAAACTGAGTAGCAGGCTGTCCCTAACTCTAAAGCCCACTGGGCTATACAACTGGAGTCACTAACGTGGTGGTAGGCTAGCCTATCTGAGGTGTAGTCGGTGGAGGAGCAACCCCAATAGCAGTGATGACATGCTGCATAAATCCAAGTAACTGTTGTTGCATCAGAAGCTCCTGCTGTTGCATGGTCTGCTAGTGCTGCTGTATGACCTAATGCTGTCTCTAGAACTCGTCCTATCTAGCCTAAACCTGTGCTAGTGCAGCTATGGTCTCCTAGGCTTGGCGTGCCTGATCCTACCTCATCTGCTCAAGAATAGCTAGAAGAGTAGGGTCTATCTACGGTGGCTATAGAGCTGAGCGAGCCACTGGCCTCTCTGTCATGTGGTTATGGAGGCATCTAAGGAATAGCCTAATAATAATCATTTGAGCAGTCACTAGGATTGCTCTCGACCATACCCTCCTGCTATGAATCTAGCTCCTCCTCCTCTATCGCTGCAATGCCCCTGATGATCTCGTCCTACTGGGCTGCTGTCTCTAGGACCTCTAGGTGATGACTCGGCTGGCGAGGTGTCCTCGTAGTACTGTGGTGGAGCATCTGAGTCATGTTATAAGGAGGGAACTCTATAGTAGCACCTATGTACTCAACCATCATCTCTAGGGAATTCTGTGTAGCTGCCTTTCTAATCAAGAAGGTAATCCAGTGAGCATAAGGCAATTGTCTGTGACCTCTGAACCACTCTGCAAGAGTGTCCTCCATCTCCAAAAGAATGACATCCCAAATATCAAACACTGTCTGCTTCCTAGAGAGTTTACCAACCATAACTGAATGCGAGTCAATCCCTCATGATAACCCATCCTCGGGAGCAGGGTCCTCCTCATGATAGCATCCAGAAGCCGAGCTATAGGAGTGAGGTCCCGTGGTATCCTACTCGACCCCTCGCCGAATGGCTCTGTGAAGCATGGACATACCAGATATGTGGGTGGCACAAGCCCACCGGGAGGGCATCTGGGAGGTTCTATCTGACCATAGCAAACCTCATGAAGACGAATGGGTGACTCTAGAATCCTAAGAATTTCTCTGGCCCTCGAGCTCTATAGCTTGTAGTCACGACCTCTGAATGCAAAGTGGATGAATCTATGCCTCGACTCAATCCAAAGTGAAGAGTAGAACTCACAGACCCATGATGGAACATATCAGCCAGTCTGTCCAAGTAGGTCTATCAACCCTCGTAGATATGAGAGGTGTGGGTGGATCTGCTTGCCTACTGTTGCTACAAGTGCCTTAATAGAGCAAACTCTCTATGATCTGAATGCTACTCCACTATTAAGATAAGCATTGTAGAAGTTCTCCTACAGTGGTGTATAGAAGTGCTCTAAAGCACGCTCATCCTACCTCGGTGGAAACCAGTCCTCAAACTACACAAAATGGAGCTGCAGCACCTACTTGGCTATTGCTGCCCTCAAGTCAAGGTGAGTCACTAGAGACAGACCCTATGGTCTGAGAGGCAAACGAGAACCCCTCGTCTGTGTCTCAGGCCTTGGTGTCACCTGAGCACAAGTATGACCAAAGCATCATAACTGTGGCTGAGGTGCCTGCTCTATCTCATCAGTCTTCTCTGCCTACTCAGTCTTCTCAGCCTATTGAGTATCCTCTGACTACACTGGTGGCTGAGTCACTGCTCTAGCTCCCCTTGAGGCTGACTCTCCTATAAAGCAACATGTTGTCCTCCAAGCATGACAGTCCTAGTTGGACTCCCATGAAGACTCTCAACCCTCTTGACAATGGTCCTCTGAGCTAGTGATAGCTGATCTACAATACGAACACCACTCTGAGCTCCACCTCTCTCTGCTCGCTTAGCTGCTATTGCCACTGTTGCTGCTCTCTCAGCCTCTACATCGATGAGCTTCCGCTTCTTCATCATAGTCTTCTTAGCCTTGCCTTTCTCCTAAGCAGTCAAGCGAGGCAGAGGCCTTAGATCCTCATCACCTGGACCTCCTCTGGCATTCTTGACATGCGCCATTACTGGAGCTAAAAAGAACTACTGCCATGGATGAGAATCAACTACCAACTGACACTCACTAGGCTTGGCCTCAATCCGTACTCACGGTCTTGGCCCTGAGTTAACTAACCACTGCCAAAACAACCTCAAGTACACCGACTTGTTGCACGATAAAATAGATCAGAAATATGAATAATTACAATATACATCTAGAGATGTGAAACCCTAAGAAGCAAGCAGTAGATACGAAATTAGAGGCGAATGCTTGCTACCTAATGAAATCAGATGATCCGGTGATCAAACAGTAGAGGAGCGAATCATAGGGCACCACCGTGTTGGCAATGTGAGGTTAGGGTTAGGGTTTCGATGATGTGTGGACACGAGTGTGATGACACGATGGTGGAGGTAGTGAATGGCAGCATAGACGCAAGCTAGGGCACAATGTGGAGCATGATGGCAGCAATGTTGCAGCAAGGGAGACGTAGGCGACGGCACTGGTATGCTACGGACATGGCGGATTTTGGTAGCTCAGGCACGGGCGATGTCGGTGCTAGGGCATGGGCGCGTGGTGCTGCTGCGTGGCGTGGCGGCGTGGATGCAGCGTAGGTAGGCGATGTGGGTAGACAGAGACACAGCAACGGAGGCACACGCGATGGCAGAGGCTTAGCTAGGGCACGGGAGAAGGTGGTACGGGCAGTAGGGTGCGAAAACTATTTATGGTGGCTCCCACGTGATGGATAAGGAAAGGAGAATTACATCCACCCGATTTCTACTGACTGGACGCTCTGATGGCAACGACTAGACGCTGTCACTCGGAGTCTAGTCGGCTATAGAGAGGTCTAAATCCCCTCAAGTCACGACCGGACATGTCCAGTTACCCTTGACCGGACGTAGCTAGAGTCCAGTTGATCCTATATTCATCTTCTTCGCTTGACTGGACACAGGGACACCATCTGACCGGACGTAGGAAAGGTACTGTTTTAGCATCTAGTCACTCCTTTGTTCTTCTATTCACCTCCTGTGAACTGACCAGACGCTGGAATCCAAAGTCTGGTAGAGCGTCTGGTCGCCCTTTTTCAGCAAATCTTCAATGTTCCTTCGTGCTGCCTGTTCCCAATCAAGTCCCAACTTCAATAAGACCCAAATAAACACCAACTGGGACTAATGTGAGTAACCTCTCTCAAACCCTCAAATTTTTCAACGTATTTTGCCTTAGGTTATAATTCTTTTTAAGAAAATAGGCAATAAAAGGGTAATCGAAAGGAAACGACAAAACAACACACATGTATATGCAATGCAATACTTGAAAGTAATTCTAGTTGCTTGTCAAGTTTGATCCAAGGTTAAGCTTCTTCACTTGCTTTTCGGTGGTTATCTTAACCATGTTAGACAAGCCCTAAACGCATTACCAAAAAGTAAACATATTATATATTACAATGCAATGCAAGGGACAACACAAGCTCATTTTCTAGTGAAGTTACTAAAATCAAGCACATTGAGCTCATTCCTCAATCGACAAAAGGTAGCCTCATCTAGTGGTTTAGTGAAGATATCCGCTAATTGATCCTCGGTCCTTATACCTTCTAGTGATATATCATTTTTAGCAACATGATCTCTAAGAAAGTGATGGCGGATATCTATGTGCATGGTGCGAGAGTATTGAACTAGATTATTAGCAAGCTTTACCGCACTCTCATTGTCACACAAAAGAGGTACCTTTTCTAGAACTAAACCATTGTCTAGCAAAGTTTGCTTCATGTAATGTATTTGTGCACAACAAGCACCCGCGGCAATGTATTCCGCTTTGGCGGTGGACAAAGCCACACTATTTTGCTTCTTGGAGGACCAAGACACTAGTGATCAACTAAGTAAATGGCACCCTCTGGATGTGCTTTTTCTATCAATTTTGCAACCGACATAATCTAAATCGGAATAGCCAACTAGTTGAAATCTAGCTCATTTGGGATACCAAAGACCAATGCTTGGTGTGTACTTAAGGTACCTAAGGATTCTTTTAACGGCAACTAAATAAGCTTCCTTAGGATTAGCTTGAAATCTTGCACACATACACACACTAAACATGATATTGGGCCTAGATGTGGTCAAATATAACAAGCTACCAATCATAGAGCGGTAGAGAGTATGATCAACCGTTTTACCTTCCTCATCTAGGTCGAGATGTCCATTAGATGGCATTGGTGTCTTGATTGGCTTATATTCATCCATATTGAACTTCTTGAGAAGATCATTGGTAGATTTCTTTTGAGAGATGAAAATCCCTTCTCTCATTTGCTTGACTTGAAAACCAAGAAAAATGTAAGCTCTCCTATCATTGACATCTCGAACTCCTTCGACATCAATTCACCAAACTCTTTACAATAATCTTCATTTGATGATCCAAAGATGATATCATCAACATGTACTTGACAAATGAAGATTTCTCCATCAAACTTCTTGGTGAATAGTGTGGTGTCGACCTTCCCAATGGTGAAGCCCTTCTCAATGAGAAAATCCCAAAGGTGTTCATACCAAGCTCTTAGGGCTTGCTTAAGCCCATATAGCACCTTGGACAACCTATAAATATGATTAAGATATCTAGGGTCTTCAAACCTAGGAGGTTGATCAACATAGACTAATTTATTTATGAAGTCATTTAAAAATGCACTTTTAACATCCATTCGATATAATTTCATTTCATGATGTGATGCATATGCAAGGAGGATATGAATGGCTTCAAGTCTTACAACCAGTGCAAAGGTCTCTCCAAAATCCAACCCTTCAACTTGAGAGAACCTCTTTGCAACTAGTCTTGCCTTGTTCCTCACTACAACGCCTTGATCATGTTGCCTGTTGCGGAACACCCACTTTGTTCCATTGACTCTTGCACCTTGTGGTCGCTGTTCAAGAGTCCAAACTTCACCGCGAGTGAAGTTGTTCAACTCTTCATGTATGGCATTTATCCAATCCGAATCTTGAAGAGCTTCTTCTACATTCTTAGGTTCAACACAAGAGACAAAAGAGTGATGTTCAATAAATGAAGCAAGTTTTTGAGAGCGAGTCATTACACCCTTTGAAGGATTCTCTATGATGAGATCTTATGGATGAGCTTGTAGTAGAGGTGAATTTCTTCTATCAACCACTTGAGGGGAAAGTTGTGGAGCATCAACATCTTGAGCTTGTGCCACCATTTGATCGTGAGAGACATGAGTATCTTCATTTTCTACTCTCCTATCTTTATCACTGTCTTATGGCACATTTGATGAAGAAGGTGGATCAATCACTTGTACATCATCTTCATCATCTTTAGGCTTGATGTCTCCAACCAGAATGTTCTTTATGGCCCCCCTCAATGGTTCATCACCTACATCATCAAGATTCTTATATGCTCCTTGGGAGCCGTTAGATTTATTAAATTCTACATCATATATTTCTTCAACCAAGCCGATGGTATGATTAAATACTCGATATGCTTTGGACTTTAATGGGTAACCAACAAGAAAGCCAATATCACAACGTCTTTGAAACTTTCCTAGGTGTTGCCGCTTCTTGTAGATGTAGCATTTGCAACCAAACACCCAAAAGAAAGAGACGTATGACTTTTTCCCATTGAGAAACTCATAAGGTGTCTTGCCAAGAAACTTTTGAAGAAATAGGCAGTTGGATGCGTAACATGCGGTGTTGAGAGCTTCCGCCCATAGAGCTTTGGGTGTATTGTACTCATCAAGCATTGTTCTTGCAAGTGTGATAAGTGTTCGGTTCTTTCTCTCAACTACACTATTTTGTTGAGGAGTATATGTTGCGGAGACCTCATGCTTGATCCTAACCTCATCACAGTAAGCTTCAATATTTGTGTTGTCAAACTCTTTTCTATTATCACTTCTTATCTTCTTGAGCTTCACTTCAAACTGATTTTGTGCTCTATTGGCAAACTTCTTGAAACATGATGCAACCTCGGTCTTATCATAAAGGAAGAACATCCAAGTATATCTAGAGTAGTCATCAACAATCACAAGACAATAAAGATTTCCTCCCAAATTCTTGTAAGTTGTTGATCCAAATAAGTCCATGTGAAGGAGCTCTAGCACTCTTGTTGTTGACATGAAAACTTTAGTAGGATGAGTGTTTGCAACTTGCTGTCGGCTTGACATGCACTACAAAGCTTGTCCTTCTCAAATTTCATATCCTTCAACCCTCTTACCAATTCATTCTTCATAAGCTTCTTGAGTGAGCTCATCCCAACATGAGCAAGTCTTCTATGCCATAGCCACCCAAGTGATGTTTTGGTGAATAGGCATGTCTTCAACTTAGCATCTTCGGAGGTGAAATCCACTAGATATAGGTTGTTGTATCTAAATCTCTTGAATATAACTTGATCATTATCTTTCTTAGACACAACCACTTCCATCTCGATAAACAAGTATTGAAAGCCAAGATCACACAATTGACCAACGGATAGCAAGTTGAAGCTCAATGAAGCAACATATAGAACATTTGAGATTGAATGATCATTTGATATTGTCACTTTGGCCAATCCTTTGACTTTGCCCTTTGAATTATCATCAAATGTAATTCTTTCTTGACCATCAACTTCTTCATCTAGTGAGATAAACATACGAGGATCACCGGTCATATGCTGAGTGCAACCACTATCAATTACCCAATGACTTCCACCGGTCTTGTAGTTCACCTACACACAAGAGATCAAGCTTGTTTAGGGACCTGAACTTGTTGAGGGCCCTTGACTTTCTCAACAAGTGACTTTGCAACTCAAATTTTCTTAGGCCTATTCTTGTTGGGAGGTCCTAAGAACATGACTTTTATTTTTCCACTAGAGTCCTTTCTAAGCATGTAATGAGCATTGAAAGCAAAGGGTCTAGCATGCTTGGGCAAGAGTTGTGGTGGTGGAGTTTGATATTAATGGGCAAAGTGACCTTCTTGTCCACACTCAAAACACCTCTTTGGCTTTGGCTTTGACTTGTGTTGTTGTTGGTGTTGAGCTTGAGTCTTCTTCTCTTGATGTGCCAAGTATCCAATGCCACTTCTATCCATCTTCATGACGGTGTTCATGAGTAGCTCACTTTGAAGATGTTGACCTCTTGTAAACTTGCTCAAGCCAGTCTTGAGATGTTCTTTCTCTAACTTGAGCTTCTTGTTCTCTTCTTTGAGTTCATCATGATTTTTCTCCTTCTTTAGTCTCTTGTTCTCTTCTTTGAGCATCTCATTCTCAAGAGCTAGATCACTATCATGGTCAAGGTTCTCTATCACAATAGTGTTGGTGGTTGATAGCTTTTCAAGATCTTTTTTGAGCTTCTCATTCTTATTCTTGATCTTGACATACTCATCATAGTTGTCGGATTCAACCACTTGCTTGCCTTTACTACTAGAACCTTGCTCAATGCTCTCAAAAATCAAATCATCACATGATGTAGCTATATCAATCTTAACAACATGGTTAGTAGCATCATGTGGCTCATTGGATAATAGCTCATGAGAAATAATAAGATTATCATGATTGATCTTGAGATTTGTATATTCTTCTTTTAGCATGGTGAAGCAAATGAAGATCATGACATGATGATGGTGATTCCATGGTGATGATCAAGTGCTTGGACTTGAAAAGAAGAAAGAGAAAAAACAAAAGGCTCAAGGCAAAGGTATAAATAGTAGGAGCCATTTTGTTTCGGTGATCAAGACACTTAGCAAGTGTGATCACATTTAGGTTAGATAGCCATACTATTAAGAGGGGTGAAACTCGTATTGAAATGCGGTTATTAAAGTACCACTAGATGCTCTAACTCATTGCATATGCATTTAGGATCTAGTGGAGTGCTAACACCCTTGAAAGTATTTGTGAAAATATGCTAACACATGTGCACAAGGTGATACACTTGGTGGTTGGCACATTTGAGCAAGGGTTGGAAACTTCACCGGTGGAGTGTCCACCCATAGAGTGTGGATAGTTCGATGGTGCCACCGGTGCCCTATACAAAAAAGATAGGGGTTCACAGAGTGACCGGACGCTGGTGGTTTAGTGACTGGACGCTAGGGTCCTACATCCAGTCAGTAGCAGTAGTAAGCACATGTCTCGGTCTTATGACTAGACGCTAGCGTGAAGAGTGACCGGACGCTGGCAGGGTGCGTTCGATCAATGCTGATGTACGCTGACGTGGTGGCGCACAGAGGAGACATTGAGTGACCGGATGCTGGGTGAGTCCGATCGTGATTTTGCGTGAATGGAACCTTACTAGAAATGACCAGACGCTGAGGTCCAGCGTCTGGTCACTTCGCAGCAGTACGTCCGGTCATCACTTAACCGTTGAGATCAGGCGCTCAGTATTTGAAGAGAGGAGACACGTGGCGTGCATCGCGTGACCGGATGCTGAGGTCTAGCGTTCGGTCAATCTGATCGGAGTGTCTGGTCGGTCCGTGTTCAGAGTAGTGAGGAGCCCAACGGCTCTATTTCGTGGGGGCTTCTATTTAAGCCCCATGGCTGGGTCAAGCTCACTCACTTAGCCATTTGTATTGACATAGCAACCTTGTGAGCTTAACCAAAGCCCTCCCACTCATCTCCATCATTGTTTCATCATTATTGTGAGATTGAGAGAGAATCCAAGTGCATTGCTTGAGTGATTGCATCTAGAGGCACTTGGTGTTCGTGTTTTGCTGTGGGATTCACTTATTGCTCTTGGTGGTTGCCACCACCTAGACGGCTTGGTGCAGCGGAGGAGGATTGGCATGAGTCGGTGATTGTTCGTGGCCATCTCCGGTGATTGTGAGGGAATTTGTACCTTCCCCGGTGGAGCGCCGAAAGGTAACTCTAGTGGATTGCTCATGTCATTGAGTTACCTCACTTGTGGGTAGGTTCTTGCGTTGTCCAAATTGTGTGGATGAGGTTTGTACAACACCTCTTAGCCACCGAACCACCAAGTGTTGGTTGACACAACAGGGACATAGCATGTTGGCAAGCACGTGAACCTCGGGAGAAAATTGGTTGTCTCTTGCCATTTGGTATTCTCTCGGTGATTGATTTAATATTCACCTTGTGATTGTTCACTCCTCTACACAGTGGTATAATCACCCTACTCACTCATTTATATTTTTGCAAACTAGTTGTGGCAAGCTCTTTAGTGTAATTAGAATTGAGAGCTTGCTTTGTTATTTTAAGTTGATCTAGTGGAGCTCTTTAGAGTAGCAAGATTGAGAGCTCTTAGTGAGTAGCAACATTGCAAGTTGTGTGCCTATTAATCATTGCAACTAGAATTGTTGGATAGGTGGTTTGCAACCCTTGTAGAGCTAGAGCAAGTTTGCATTTCGCTATTTGTCATACTAATCAAAGTGCTCTAGTTGATTTGTAGATTTTTAAATAGGCTATTCACCCCCTCTAGCCATATTAGGACCTTTCACATTCTCGTTCTCACTATCATCATCGGATGAGTAACTTGATGAATCAATATCCGTGAACCAATCACCAACGATGTATGCCTTGCCATTTTTCTTCTTCTTGTGAAAATCCTTCTTCTTGTCATCCTTCTTCTTGTATGACTTGTTTTTCTTCTTCTCATCATCATTTTCATTACTTGAGTCATCTTTCTTGCCCTTGTACTTCGTGTATTTGTCTTTCTTTGGCTTAGGGCATTGATGTTCTAGATGACCAAGTTCTCCACAATTATAGCAATCCATCTCCGAGATTGGCTTCCTTCTATTGCTAGTGAAGAACTTCTTTTTGCCATCAAACTTAACACCATTCTTGTTGAGCTTCTTAAGCATATTGGCGGTTCTTCTCACCATGAGAGCAAGATTTGAATCATCAATTTCATCATCACTTGAGCTCTCATATTCAATTCTTGCTTTGCCCTTCTCTTGGCTAGCCTTGAATGCCAGGTCTTTCTTCTTGGTGGAAGAAGAGCCATCTTGTGGTGTGATGTGCATATACATCTCATGTGCGTTGATCTTTCCCAATATTTGAGTTGGTGTAGAGGTTGAAAGATCACCTTGATGAAGCATGGTCACAATATGCCCATATTTGTCAATGGGGACGACACTCAAGATCTTTCTTACAACATCGAATGGTTGCATTTGTGTGAGTCCAAGCCCATTGACTTTCTCTATAAGAACATTTAAGCGTGAGTACATCTGATTAGCACTTTCTTTAGAAAAGCATCTCAAATGAATTAAGCTTTTTCATAACAAGATGATAGCGTTCCTCACGCTTAGTCTTTGATCCCTCATGGAGCGCATAAATGTCCAACCATAGTGCATGGGCATCCTTGTGGTTCCGCACATGGTTAAACACATATTTACAAAGGCATCTAAAGATGGTGTTTCTAGCCTTTGCATTCCATTTCTCATAATTGACCTTATCGCCTTGAAGGTGTGTGGGATCCTTAGGTTTTGGGAAACCTTGAGAGGCGGCTCTAAGAATTCCAACATCTAGAGCTTCTAAATAAGCCTCCATGTGGATTTTCTAATAAGAAAAATCATCTCTCTCAAAGATAGGAGGAGGTACATCCCCATGGGACATCTTTCTCTAGGCGGTTAAGCCTAATTTAGTGAGCACGAGACTCCGATACATATTGAAAGGATCAAGATACCCAAGAGGGGGTGAATTGGGCTAATTCTAAAATTCTTTGCAATAATTAAACTCTACACTTAGCCCACTTCACCCCTTGTGCCTAGAATGTGTTCCTATTGTTCTACTGTATAAAAGTTTTACACCCTAGGTTCCAATCCTACTCTAGCATGGCAATTCTAAGAATGTAAAGACAAGAATTGAATTGCTCAAATGTAAATGCTTACAGTAAAAAGAGGAGAAGGAACACGACGATGTTTTGCCGAGGTATCGGAGAGTCGTCACTCCCCACTAGTCCTCGTTAGAGCACCCGCGCAAGAGTGTAGCTCCCCCTTGATCCATGCAAAGATCAAGTGCTCTCTACAGGCCGATTCTTTGACACTCCATCATGGTAAATCACCCACAACCACTCATAACTTGAGTTGGGTCATCCACAAGCTCCACCGGATAATCACCAAACTCCCGATCACCACCAAACCATCTAGGTGATGGCGATCATCAAGAGTAACAAGCACGAACTCTCACTTGACCACAACAAGCCTAATGATAAGGGTGGATGCACACTTGCTACTCTCCTTACACTAATGAGGCCTTAATCTTGGATTCTCAAATCTCAATCACCTCACTAGGCTCTTACTCTCCTTTGCAGTCTCAAGGGTGTTTCTTAGCTGAACAAATGGGCAAGAGACCTCCCTTGGATGAATAGAGGAACTATTTATACCCCCTCATTCAAAATGAACCATTAAGAGGTTGAGTCAGCACTCTGCGGGGTGACCGGACGATCCGGTCAGTTATCCCCACCACAGAGCCATTAAGTTGTGACCGGACTCTAACCTGCGTCCGGTTAGTACTGACCGGACACGTTTGGTCATAAAAACTACTCTCTGAAACCTTACTGATGTTGACCGGACGTTGGCATGGATCCTCACCAGCGTTCGGTCAGCACTGACTGGATGCGTCCGATCAGCAAACTCCCTCTCTAGAACCTCTCTGGAGTTGACCGGACGCAAGAACCCAATGCCCGACCACTTTTCACTCAGCGTCCGTTCGCAACCAGATGGCTCCAGTTGATCAATTGAACTGACCGGGACTCACCCTTCAGCGGCCGGTTACAACCAGACCAGCGTCCGGTCAGTCATTTGACCCTCCATTCACTTCCAACTCGAAATCATATGTGAATGAAATTTGCTCCACTTGATCTTAGGGCTACTCCTGAGCTACCTAGTGCTAGATTTAACAAATGTGCACCACACCTAACCCACTAGACTCACCTAGGTCAAGCTACTAGCCCATACCTCCCTTAATAGTACGGTCAAAGAAAAAACAAAGCCCTAAACTACTCCAACTGTCTCTCCAACACCAAACGACACTTAGAACTAGTGCATCCTTAACCCTGTTGTCCATCCTTTGAAAATCGAAATGATTTCTATCGTAGGGGCATGACAACCATGATTGCCCAATCAATTGTTATTACCATGACCTAACTTAATTGTCTCTGCAAAACACACGTTAGTCATAGTAATCTCGTATTGTCATTAATCACCGAAACCCAACTAGCAGCCTAGATGCTTTCATAAGACACTAGAATTATTAATAGCCGCTAAAAATAGAAGTTGAGTTGAAAATAAAACTTTAAGGATTAAAATACACTTTTAGAAGTTAATGGATGAAATTGAGCTCAGAATACAAAGTTTAGGGATTAAAATGGTCACTTTGATAGTTCAATGATGAAACTGAGAAAAAAACTTTTTAAAAATAAAATTGTTATTTTGAAAATTCAGAGACGAATTGATAGTTGATGAACCAAAGTGACTATTTTGCCATCTAGAACATTAGTACATTGAATATAGAGTATTTCTTTTGACCTATAATGTTGTACTAACCAATAAAATAAAGTGTTTGATACAAAATATCATTAGAATAAAATCAATTGATTTAGGGGTGTTTGAATTCAGTAGCTGAAGTTTAAGGGTGTCATATCGGGTGTTATATGGAGGTGTCACATCGAGTGTTCGGATAGTAATAATAAAATAAATTACGAAAGTCATCAGTAATCCGCGAGACGAATTTATTAAGCCTAATTAATCCATCATTAGCACATGTTAACTGTAGCACCACATTGTCAAATCATGGACTAATTAGGCTTAAAAAATTCATCTCGCAAATTAGTCTTAATCTATGCATTTAGTTTCGTAATTAATCTATATTTAATACTCTATTCATGTATTCAAACATCCGATGTAACAGGGATTAAAGTTTAGGAGGGAAAACAAACACAACCTTATTATAAATATTTTGTAGCAAGAAACTTAATTGTACAATCAGATTTTTACTTGCATGTTTTATTTAGAAAACCATGTTTTATCAACTTCAAAACATTGCAAGCCACATCTTCTTTTCTTTTTGTTTGAGTCTACATGCTTCTTATATTCGACCAGACTAAATGGTGAACGTTTGCCTAAACTAAATCTAGCAAATGATTTTTGGACATGCTACCTTTCCTTTTCTAGAAAAAAAAATCCCGTTTGTATCCTTTTCTGTATGGAACCACGCGTAGCAGCCATTCAGCCTGTTCATTGGTTGGTTTCTGGGCTGATAAGTCCGACCAATAATAATTTGTTGTGAGAAAATAATATTATACCATGACTGATAAGCTTTAGCTGAAACCAACAAGCGATCATGGTGATTCTCTTCTCAAGGCGCGCTTTCCAAAGCTGCAGACATCATTAAAAAAAGTAATTTTAAAATGTTATAACTTCTTAATGATGTATCTATTTTTAATTCTATCTGCACCTATGTGTTCTACGCAACGAGGTGAATAAAACTAGACCCCACTTACATGTGTTTTGAATTTTTTTTTCTAGTAGCAATTTATGTGTAATAACTCATAACGTATATGACTTATGTCAAAAACTTGTAAATACAAAAGTTATGAAAACACAACTTATGTAAAAAAAGTTATGAAATACAATATATGTTAATAAGTTATTCTAAAAATTTAAGTACTTAAGTTATTCTATATAACTTGCGAACGTTGTCCAATAAAAATTAAGATAAAACTTATGTTAATAAGTTCTGCTCTATAAAATTTTATATTGTAAAAGTTGTGACATATAAGTTGTGGTAATATGTTGTGCATAAAAGTTATGTGTATAGCTTAGTAACTTTCCGGAGAAAAGAAAAGTTAAGTGTATAACTTGTTTGTATAACTTAAATATATATAACTTGATGAATGATTTAGATGTAAAGTTAGACGTATAAGTTATATTCCTTAGCTTAGTTGTACAAATTAATATCATAACATAATAGCAGAAATATGAAACTATGTACGAAAAATAACGGGTCGTTAGCGGGGAAGAAATCCAGTGAATAACCGCTCAACTGGATTTGGGTCGTATATTACATCTATGTTGTAGGATTGTCGAACGTATTCACATATTTTCGTAAAACTCCCACACATTTTTTGTAGGCTCACATAATATCCAGCCGAGCTTGGTTTGTTACGTGGCTATGGGCACGCTTGGTAGAGACTCGACATAGAAGCAAGTGAAGGAGAGTAGGAGACGGATGATTGCAGCAGCAACGCAGGCAGTCAAAACCATATGCCTTAACTAAAAGGTACAAGGCCAAGTAGGCAGCCATCAACGAGGCTATACATCTTCCATCGTAGTGTATTGTTTCTCTACGAAAAGCAGCGGCTTTAACTTTTGTCAAAGTCCTATGCCCGTTTCACCTTCAAATTGTGAAAGCGTGTGATGAAGATGCCAGTGACCTTGTTTACAATGCGAATTGAAAGAGTGCTTCAAATTTTAGTTAGTCGAAGCACCTGCTGCTTCTGCAAGCTAATACGGACACATGCGAAACATCTGGAGCCTTTACGCAGACATGGAGACTGGGGCTAACAGCGAGCATGTAGCGTTTGGGCTGCTCTGATGGGCAGGGGCGGATCCAGAACGTGGCTGCGTCCCAGGCTGAGCTGTTGATTCACGTTCAAAACAGTCTGATCTTACTTTCTAGGTCTCCTTTTGTCTAATTAAAATCATAGTTTTTTAGGCTAAACGCCACATATGTTAAAGGGGCTACATGGACTCGCCCCGGGCTGCAGCCCGGGCAGCCCGGGCCCTGGATCCGCCCGTGCTGATGGGCAATGTATAGAGTGGACGGTTGGTTTCGGTGACAGATAAATGCCGAAGTGTGGGATGAAATTCGTAGGGGCACAAATTTTTGTTTTTTTTAATATTATAGATTATATATATATATATATATATATATATATATATATATATATATATATATATATATATATATATATATATATATATAGCGACAGATATATATGCCCTGTTCGTTTGGCTTATAAGCTATAGCTAAAAATACTGTTGGCTGATTTATTGTGAAAAAAAATACCGTTGATTGACTAAAAAAGTACAGACTTATAAGCGAAACGAACGTGGCGATACATCATATATTAACGTGTGGATAAAGTGCGCGTTAAGCGTGTTAGGTTTGATCTCCCACCAATTAGGCCCAACGGCCTTTTGGGCCTTGTTCTCGCGCCCTGATCGGGGGCGCCCAACCATACATGGTTGGTGGGCCCCCATCACACTGCGCTATAAATAAAGGTGGGGGCGGTAGGCTCTCGATATATGAGGTTCACCTGAGCCGCGACTCCCCACCGATATTCCCCATCCCGATCCGAGAGGGGAGCAGCCAGTGACGGGAAGCCGCCACCGTCTCCACTGCGCCACCACTTCACTGCACCGACTCCTCTCTCCACCGAACGTCGCTGCCGGCGCGCAGATGGCATCCGCTAACGAGATCCCGGCCGGCGCTTCCACCACTCCGACTGCTTCGACCACTACGGCCTTCGATGGTCTGCAACCTCTCATTCCCCTTCTCTCTGCCTCTTTGTAGATTGAGTATTAGGATTTTTGATTACTGGGATTCAAGAACATGTACCCCTACTTCACTGTGTATATGTATTCCTATTACTATGTACCCGATCTGATGAACTTGACTCGATTGAGTCCTACGAAATCTAACATTGGTACCGGAGCCAGGTTTATTGAAAAGAAAGATCGAACGATTGAACCAATTTCAGATCGGGAAAGAACATGAACGAACCCTAACCCTAACCCTAACATGAATGGATGAATGGGGTCCTATCTGGGCCCTCATCCCGCCGGCGGCATCCCCACCGCGCGGGACAAAGACCGAGCCGTCGGCCCTCGCCGACGTGCCAGACTAGAACCCGAACCCTAGATTTAAATCCTTGTTCGGATAAGAGAAAAGCAGACCCAAATCCGAAGAGGGGAAAGGGGATAATCTTGGAGAACTCGAATCAAACAAAAAAAATACGAATCGGGTTCAACCGAACCCTAACCCTAGATCCCCTTTTCGGGTGAACGAGTGAAAAGAAAGAAGATAGAAATCGAATCCGAAGGGAGAAGAAAGTCTACCTCGCCGCGCGACGGATGTCCCTTCGCCGGCGCGGGAGAAGAAGGGCCAGGGGGGGCAACCGCTCGCCTGGCTCGGCCAAGGGGGCGCCGTGGCCAGGCCGCTCGACGGTGGCGTGCTCACCCATTGGGGAGCACGCGCGCCGGCGAGGGGGCCGGCGACGACGCCATGGATCGCCCGCTCCTCCGCCTTCGAGTCGCTCTCGGTTGCGCTCGCCTCACTACTGCAGCTGAGAGAGAGTAGAGAGAGAAGAGGGAGGAGCGAATGGCCTCTAGGGTTCGAGAGGACGCGGCCAGGGGCGGTTTTTGTTCGCCCGAAGACGTCGCGCCGCTGTCCGATGAATCCAACGGCGCTAGATGCGTGGGCCAGCGTCGCGGCCCAGGCGGGCGAGCGCGCAAGGCCGAATTTTCGGCCCAGGCCCAGATTGCGGCCTGGGCGCGGGGGGGAGCAAGCGGGACAGCGCGCGGCCGTCTTGGGCTGCTGCAGCGCGCGCTGCTGGCCAGGCCGCGCGCATGGGCCAGCTGGGCCGCGCTGGGCTGAAGTGAAAAGAAAAATGTTTGTTATTTTTTTTCAGGAGCAATTTTAATGCATATTTTTTGATGAATTTGAATGATTTTGATACAATTTTTTCTGTGCAAATATTATCCAACGATATTTTGCCAAAAAACAGTAAAGTACTCGGTGCTTCTAGAAAATAATAATATGAAAGATTATTAATGTTTCCGCTGTGCATGATAATTATTGTTCTCTTTGATTAAATTTGAACCAACGGGATAATTTAATTTTAAGAGAAGTGATGAATTTCTGATAATTTTGATGAGATTATGATGTTGTTATTTTCTGACCAACGTTGTTAATAACAATATTATAATTTTGATCCATGAGAAATTATGCATTAATTTTACTTCTGCCCAACGGTGATGTAAAATATTTGCATGGATGAATTATAAGTTTTAATTTGACCAACGTTGAGTTAAAGCATGAAATTTTATGTATAAATATTTCTTATTTACTCTGGTGTGATTTCAGGAGGCAAATGCATTGTAAACATTGCCAACATCTCGACACTCAATGGGACCCATCATCGTGTGTGGCGGGAGAAGTACGAATTGGAACTTGCGTTGGGAGAGGTCGATTTTGCCATCACCTCACCGTGTCCTACTGAGCCAGAGGACCCAGTGAGAGGTGAAAATGAATCTGACGCTGATTTCGCCGCTCGAAAGCGTGATCATGCTGAAATAAGAATAAAATATGACGTTGAACATAGGCAATGGAATCTCTCCAACCGCAAGTGCCTGTTGGTGGCCAAGGCCACCATAGAAGAACAGATAAGGGGCTCAATCCCTGAATGTGCTACTGCCAAAGAATATCTTGAGAAAATCAAGAGTCAGTTTACTGGGTCTACCAAGGCCACAGCAAGATCACTGATTAAGAAGCTTGTGAATGAGAAATTCACTGATGGTAGCATAAGAGAGCACATTTTGAAGATGAACACTACGATATCTAAGCTAAAGGAAATGAATTTGAAGGAGGAGGATTTCCTGATTCATTTGATTTTTGCTTCTTTGCCAAAAGAATATGACACCTTCATTGTGAATTACAATATGCAGCCTGAAAGATGGGGCATAGAAAGACTCATCTCAATGTGTGCTCAAGAAGAGAAGAGGATAAAATCCTCATAGGATGAATCCGCTTATTTTGTGAAGGATAACAAAAGAAAGAATTTTAATGATAAGAATTCTAAACCACAAGGGAAACCCAAGTGGGATAAGGCCTCTTGCTCCAATTCACAGGGAAAGAAACCCCAGGATTCTGAGAATCAGCAGTATGGTGGAGCTGAAAAAGATCAGTGCAAGCACTGCTTCAAGAAGGGATAGTACAAGAGGGATTGTCCAAACTTTCTGAAATCTCTGCTAAAGAAATGTGATGAATTTATTATATTTGTAGATGAATCCTTGTATTTATGTTATGATAAATCCACTTGGTGGGTTGATTCAGGAGCAACTACTCATGTTGCAAATTCCTTACAGGGGTTAAGTGGGACGAGAACCTTGCAAAGAGGAGAAAGAACGATTAAAGTTGCAAATGGAGTGCAAGCCAATGTTAAAGCCATTGGAGTTTTTTCTTTAGAATTGAATAATAGTTTTGTACTTAGACTTAAAGAAGTACTTTATGTTCCCTCTTTGCGTAGAAATTTGATAAGCGTTTCGAAACTTGATGATGATGGAATTGATTGCCACTTTGGTGGTGGCAAGTGTAAGATACTGGTTGATAATAAATGTGTTGGTCTTGCCTTCCGACAAGACAAGCTTTATTTATTATCTCTTGCTGAGAATACGAACAATGTATGCGATGAGAATGTGAATGATTCCCCATCTGTGAATGTAACTAAGAAGCGGAAGAGAATTGATTATGTCTCTTCGAAATTATGGCATTATCGCTTGGGCCATATTTCGAGGGGGAGAATAGAACGATTGGTTAAGGAATCAATTCTCCCGCACTTAGAATTTTCAGATTTAGAACAATGTGTTGATTGTATCAAAGGAAAGTATGTCAAGAAAATTAAGAAAGATGCCAAACAAAGCACATGAATTTTAGAAATAATCCACACAGACATATGTGGTCCTTTTCCTGTGAAAAGTGTGGAAGGTTATGATTCGTTTATAACATTCACAGACAACTACTCTCGTTATGGCAATATTTATCCAATTAAAGAAAGATCGGAAGCATTGGATAAATTCAAAATATTTAAAGCTGAAGTTGAAAATCAGCACAATAAGAAAATCAAGATAGTACGATCAGACCGAGGTGGAGAGTACTATGGGCGACAACCCCATATGACCAAATTCCTAGACCATTTGCAAGGTTCCTATAGGAAAATGGCATAGTTGCTCAGTACTACACACCGGGGGAGCCTCAGCGGAATGGAGTGGCTGAAAGACATAACCGTACCTTAATGGATATGGTAAGAAGCATGATGGGTTACTCTACATTACCGATTAGTTTATGGATGGAGGCACTGAAAACCGCCATTCACATACTTAATTGAGTACCAAGTAAATCGGTGCCTAAAACACCGTATGAATTATAGACAGGAAGGAAACCCTCACTTAACCATTTGCGTGTGTGGGGCTATCCGGCTGAGGCAAAAGTGTTTAACCCAAACATAGGAAAGTTAGACTCCAAGACAGTCAGCTGCCATTTTATTGGCTATCCAGAAAGATCGAAAGGATATCGCTTCTATTGTCCTGACAGACATACGAAGATTGTAGAAACAAGACACGCTGTGTTCTTAGAGGATAACATGATCAGGGGGAGCATGGTAGCACGAGAAATCAGCCTACAGGAAAAGTGGGTACATGTACCCACTCCGATGGTTGAAGAACCATTCTTCACGCTACCTGCTGCTGTTGCACCAACAGTGCAGGACACTGTAGTGCCAACACCTGTTGCAAGTTCTCCTGTGGCGACAATGAATGAACATGAGGAACGTGTCCTTGAGGAACCTATCCTTGAGGAACCTATAGAACCAAATGTTGCACATGAGGAAGAACAACAACAGCCCAATGTGGAACAAGTGCCAGAGGCACCTAGAAGGTCTCAAAGAATAAGAAGATTAGCTATTACTGATGACTATGAAGTTTATGAAATAGAAGAATTTCAGATGGGGGATGATCCCACCTCATTTGAAGAAGCCATGAGAAGCGACCACTCATCAAAGTGGCTTAAGGCCATGAAAGATGAATTGAAATCAATGAGTACCAATAAAGTTTGGGACTTAGAAAATATTCCTAAAGGAGCCAAAACAGTAGGCTATAAATGGGTCTATAAGACAAAATATGACTCCCAAGGGAATATAGAAAGATTTAAAGCGTGACTTGTGGCAAAAGGCTTCACGCAAAGAGAAGGGATTGATTACAATGAGACGTTTTCTTCAGTCTCATGTAAAGATTCCTTCAGAATTATAATGGCACTTGTAGCCCACTATGATTTAGAGTTACATCAAATGGATGTAAAGACGGCTTTCCTAAACGGGGATTTAGAAAAAAAATGTTTATATGGCACAACCGAAAGGTTTTGTCGTAAAAGGAAAGGAAAATATGGGATGCTGCCTGAAGAAATCAATCTACGGATTGAAGCAAGCTTCAAGACAGTGGTATTTAAAGTTTGATAGAACGATAAAAGGTTTTGGGTTTAAAGAAAATGTTGAGGACAATTGCGTTTATGCAAAGTTAAAGAATGGAAAGTACATAATCCTAATTTTGTATGTGGATGATATCTTGCTTGCTAGTAGTGATATCAATCTACTAATGGAAACAAAGAAATTCTTGTCCTCAAACTTTGATATGAAAGATCTCGGTGAGGCCTCATTCGTTTTGAGAATAGAGATTCACCGAGATAGAAGAAAGGGGGTTCTAGGATTATCGCAAAAGGCATACATAGAAAAGGTCCTGAAGAAATTTAGTATGCATGCGTGCAGTCCTTCACCTGCTCCTATAGTCAAGGGCGATAGATTTGGGGAACATCAGTGTCCCAAGAACCAATATGAAATTAACCGAATGAAAGCGGTACCGTATGCTTCAGCTGTTGGAAGTTTACAATATGCTCAAGTGTGTACACGCCCTGACTTAGCTTTTGTTACCGGGTTACTTGGCAGATATCAAAAGAATCCAGGAATTGAACATTATAAATTAGTGAAGAAAGTCATGCGTTATTTGTAGGGTACGAAAGGCCTCATGCTTACGTATAGAAGATCTGATTCCCTGCAGATAGAGGGGTATTCAGATTCTGATTATGCGGGAGAAGAAAGAAAATTCACGTCAGGATATGTATTTACTCTCGCAGGAGGGCTATATCGTGGAAAAGCTCCAAACAAACCGTAACTACATCCTCGACAATGTATGCCGAGTTTATAGCATGCTATGAGGCAACGGGGCAAGTGAATTGGCTGAAGAAATTCATACCCGGATTGAAAGTGATTGATGATATGAATGAACCACTGAGATTGTATTGTGATAACAATCCAGTGATACAGTACGCTCACAACAATAGGTCAAGTGGTGCTGCCAAACACATTGACATAAAGTACTATGTTGTGAAAGATAAAGTTCGAGATCATATAATAAATCTTGAGCATATAAGTACAGAGAAAATGCTTGCGGATCCGCTAACAAAGGGCTTATCACCCAATGTATTCAGAGAACACGTAGCCGGCATGGGTTTAAGGGAAAGTCTATGATTCCCGAACATACGAAGGACCCAAAGAAAGTTTACATTTCAAAACGGAGAAGTGTATTGTGGTTGTTAGTCTAACGGCACTAATTGCTGTGACGATGTGACAGTTCTATGCACTAATCTGTGATGAAATAGGATGGAAGTAAGAAAAATATAAATTGAAAGTTTTGAGTATGAAATTAAAGAACAAAGAATAGATGAGAGATCAAGGGGAAGAATGTTAGGTTTGATCTCCCACCAGTTAGGCCCAACGACCTTTTGGGCCTTGTTCTCGCGCCCTGATCGGGGGCGCCCAACCCTACATGGTTGGTGGGCCCGTCACACTGCGCTATAAATAAAGGTGGGGGCCGGCAGGCTCTCGATATACGAGGTTCACCTAAGCCGCGACTCCCCACCGAAATTCCCCATCCCGATCCGAGAGGGGCGCAGCCAGTGACGGGAAGCCGCCACCGTCTCCACTACGCCACCACTTCACTGCACCGACTCCTCTCTCCACCGAACGTCGCTGCCGGCGCGTAGATGGCATCCGCTAACGAGATCCCGGCCGATGCTTCCACCACTCTGACTGCTTCGACCACTACGGCCTTCGATGGTCTGCAACCTCTCACTCCCCTTCTCTCTGCCTCTTTGTAGATTGAGTATTAGGATTTTTGATTATTGGGATTCAAGAACATGTACCCCTACTTTACTGTGTACATATATTTCTATTACTATGTACCGGGTCTGATGAACTTGACTCGATTGAGTCCTACCAAATCTAACAAAGCGTACACATGAATCTTTTGCCTCACGCTCACTCCAGCATGGCTAGCTCCTCGTAGAAGAGATCCTTGAACAGCTCCATGCGCTCGGGCTCCAGCGCGGCGGCCACCGCGCGCCACCCTTGCCGGGGCAGTTCAACAGGTACACGAACCCCGGGTAGTACATGAGCGCCGGCGCCAGCAGCGCTGGCTCGCCCCACCCGAAGTCCGCGTCGTACGACGGCATCCCCAGCTAGCTGATCACGCGCAGGTCCGTGCCGGCCAGCCCGCTGCGCGGTAGCGCCGCCAGGTCCGCCGTCTCCAGGTAGTCCAGCAGCGACCGCGCGTACTCGTCCCCGTGCCCCGTCGCCCCGCGGAGCCGACGCGCGCCGAAACCCAGCGGGTTGGACAGGAGGTCGCCGACGCGGGCGGACACCGAGCTGCGCGCCACCGCGTTGCCGAAGAAGGTCTCCGGCAGCGGCGGGGACAGGCGCGCGCGCATGTCCACCATCGTGTAGAGGCGGGACTCGGCGTCGGGGGCCAGCGCGCGCGCCGCGCACGCGCACCGCCAGACGTGCCCCACCAGCGCGCGGAAGGTGGACACCGCGCCCGCGCGGGCGCGGAGGGCGGCGGCCTGCGCGCCGGTCACACGGTGGATCGCGCTGGCGTACTCCGCTTTGCCGCCGCCGGTCGTTGCTGGCCTGGAGGTGCGGCCGCCGTACTCGTGCGTGTGGTCGAAGTGGACGGTCGGCAGTGGGCGCGCCCGGAGGGGCGTGTGGTCAAGCAACGGGGGCGCGGCGGCGGTGTCTCCGCGGGCGATGCTGGCCCACGTCCGGATGAAGTGGAAGGCGCTGCGACCGTCGATGACGAAGTGGTGCATCGCCGTGCCGAGCGCCACGCCGCCGCACCTGAAGAAGGTGACCTGCGAGTGGAGGAGACAGGCGCCTGATCTGAGTTAACCATGGTTGGTAACCCGACCCAAACCAACTTCGTTTCACCTTGGTACTATCGGTTTCAGTAATAAAGTGTCAAGTTCTTTTCGTTATTAAGTAATCTATCCCATGTCACATCATTCGTTAGGTTAATAATCATTAAAAAAAAGCACTCGAACTATGCCATGCACATGCACCGATGCCCGCACAAGGCACAAACTCCATCCAGAGAAAAGTGATGATTTGTTCGAACCAACAGAAAAGTCAGCGCATGCAGATGCAGAAACCTGAAGCAGGAGCAACGGTGCGTCGGGGCCGGCCGTGGAGTCGTATTTCGGCACGAACGTGTCGTTCATGGCCTTGGACGGCGCGAAGCCGTCGAAGTCCTCGAGCGCGACGGCGGACCGCGCGACGACGAAGAGCGCGCCCGCGGCGTTGCAGTCGATCTCGGCGCGCCCGCCGTCGTCGCGGCCCGCGCGGCGGAGGCGGCCGGCAAAGGGGTGGAACTGGACCAGCGCAGCGGCCAGCGCCGCACGCAGCACGTCGGCCGAGAAGAAGTCCGGGCTCGGCTGCGGCCGGTCGTCCTGGGGACGGCGACGGAAGAAGTAGACCGTCGGGGTGTAGCCGTTCCGCGCGACGAGGTCGAGGTTGGACAGCCAGAGCGCCCGCCGCGGCGTGGGCTCAGCTCGCTCGGCGCCACCAGCTCGGTGGTGACGACCTCCACGGCCATCGATCGGAGGATGTCTGTGGCTCGCTCTTGTTCCGGCGTTTTGCCCTCTGTGACTGTGATAGCTCTCTTCTAGTTTGGTCGTGTGGTGCGTGAAGTGAGTGCAGCGACTCCGTCCAAAGGGAGGGACTGGGATTTATAAGGGGTTGCCGTGTGGGTTTGGTAGCGGAAAATCATAAGAAATAAGGTCGTGGAGTTGTTGAGTACTTGAGTCGGCTGTGCTTGCATTACATCATGGTTTCAAGGTGCAATCACAGTTTGCCGGTCTCTCATTGTCTCATCTCTCGTAGCTGTCGATGGATATAGAATATTGTGTGACGTTACTTTGTTTGTAGGATACTTCACTACCACAAAGCTGAGATTTCGTGAGAGTGGAAATACCGGTTTTACCCTCATAAAATTAATACGTGACGACCAAACATCATGCATTAATCCTCACGATAATGAAGCCAGGAATATACAGTTTTCATGAGGGTTAACTCTCACGATTTTTTTTCGTGGCGAACGGCCACCTCCACGAAAATTACATTGTCATCGGGCAGGTAGCTTTTTATGGCGGTATTTCGCGGAGGTCACCGTCATGAAATTAATTCGTGAGTCTCAAAACTCATAGGAAAATAGTATTTCGTGAGAGGGAGACATCACCACGAAAAAATGGTTGAACCATGAGAGGGAGACACCACCACGAAAACAGGTTCAACCCTCATGGTATATGGTTTCCCTGGGAGTCCAACGCCACCTGGAAAACATGTTCAAACCCTCATGAAATATGGTTTTCCTGGGAGTCCAGAACTGCTGCCAGGAACATTTATTTCATGAGAGTAAAACCTCCATGAAAATTTTCAACCCAAATCCAAATGCACCCATATTTCAAAAGTCAATCCAACACAAATACAATCAGATTTCATAACATGCATATATTCAACTAATTTCAGTCCAAACATATCACAAAGTGTCCAACAATTGCACTCCAAACATATTACAAAGTCTCTAACACCATTACATTGGTGCAAGGCAATATTGTCTCATAGTCATAGTCAACTAACAAGTCCCAGAACCTACATAGCTTTGAGGTCTACTTAGTACAACACCAAAAGGTTTTGTTTCAACCTAGGGTCGCTGGTTAGCAAAATAAGCCTAGCATCTATTAGTTTGGATCAAAAGAGCCCAAAAGTACGATGGTACCATGTTCAGGTTTTACTCACATCCATTGCATCAATTATCATTGATATCATCCTCATTATCATCACTATCATCCTCTTCATTGATGTTGTCCTCTTCATTACCACTATTCATGTCGGCATCTTCACTGCCACTAATGTCATCACTACCATCATCTTCATCAAAGTCATCAGAACTATGGTTGTCATCATCATAGCTGTTGCTGTCATTCATCTCATCATAGTAGTCATCATCATCAACATTAGTGTCCACGATATCAGCACTAGTAAGTATTTCAAGTGGGTTAGTGCTGACATGTGATGATGCAGAAACCTGAAAAAGATCAATCATGGTCTTAGACTTCAAATAAAAAGGATGGTTGCCACATTTATTTAGCTAAAATAGCAGGTGGTTGCCACATTTATTTAACCAAAACAGCAAGTGGTTGTCACATTTATTTATCTAAAACAGCAAGTGTAAAGGATATATCCAAAACTAGACTCACATTTGTTTAACCAATTTCAAACATGAATAATACAACATTTATGTTAGTAGCCAGCCTCCCTGCACATGAGAGCAGCAGTCCAGCCACACACTGGTTATAGGCTAGAGGAGGAAAAAGAGGGGTGATAACAGAGCATACACACACAAGTGCAGCAACTGAACTGCTTCTCTCAGTTCCATTCCATAGAGTATACATCTAGGTGTAGTAGTTGAATAACTACAAGGTTAGGCTCAACTACTCTACATGGCTATTGACATACTCCTACAGTACATGGAGAGAACAGCAAAACAATTTACCTGATGACGACGGGCATCGATATTTGCTAGACGGTTCATCAGATCAGCAGGTAGAGGCTTTTTAAGATCCTCGAAAAGTCTCTGAAATTTGATGTGCAAAAAAATCAGATCAATGCATATGACCAGTAAGTTGTAACATGGAGAGGGATGATTATTACCAGCATCATCTCATGATTAATACTATTTTCCTCAATGAGAATCTCATTATTCTCATTCAACTTCTTATTTGTTTCATTCAGTGCATCATTCCTGTCCTTCAATTGCTCATTTTCATGTACTACAGCTTGATAAGCATGTTAGGGACCCTGATGCCTAAGAGAGGGGGGGGGGGGGTGAATTAGGCAACTTAAAACTCTAACTCTAAACTATGACCTCTTTTTCTATCCTTAGCAAAAACCTATACAAAAGATAAACTATCTAAATATGCAACTACGTTTTTGCTAGTGTGTTGCTATCTCTACCACAAAAAAGAGTTATGCAACCTATATTCCAAACCTATCAACTAGCCTATCACTAAGCTAGAAAAGTAAAGCACAAACCAAGATTGCAATGTAAATGCGGAAGTTAAAGAGTAAGGTGGAGATATACAAACTCCAATCGACGACTCTGATATTTTTACCGAGCTATCGAGAAGCGCGCAAGCTTTCCCCTAGTCCTCATAGGAGCCGCTCGCAAGGAATCCCTCGCAAGGGCCAAGCTCCCAGTCGGGTATCTTCGTGGATAGCTCCGGGCCTTTCCCACGCGCAAGCGGGTCTCCGGTTAAGCCACTCGTGGCAAAGCCTCTTCCGGACCGCTCCCCGCTGTCTTCACTATCAAGCTTCTAGCCGAAACGCCGCGGGCCTTGTTCTTTCTGGTACACGGTGGCGGTCACACCACAAATGTGGTTGGTGTGGTCTCGTAAAACTACAAGCCCCTACGATGTACAGCAATGGTGCGCGCAAGCACCAAGTGGTAAGAGGTATGCAAACCTCATAAAACACTAGGCCTAAACCTAGAGCAAGCACATAAGCGATGGTCTAAGTAACCTAAGCACTTCACAAAAGCACCTACGCTAATCACTAAATGTATCACTAAGCACTATGCAAGTGGAGATCACTAAAGTGGTGTATCAACACCCTTGGTATGTTTTCTCTCCTCTCCTCTACTCAAATGGCTGATTTGGGGGATCTATTTATAGCCCCACAAGTGAGAACTAGCCGTTGGACCCGAGACCCAACTTTCTGCTAGTGACCGGACGCTAATCATGTCCCGATCAGACGTGTCCGGTCCTACCGACCATTGGAGTGCGCGTTGATCGGACTCTGGGCCGAGTCGCGCTGGCACCGCTCTAGAACCTCTCTGAACTCTATCGGACGCCACTGCCTGGCGCATCCGATCGTCCACAGCTGCTGTGTCCGGTCCTTACTGAGTTGTTGTCGCGATGATAAACAGTGAAGTCCATGTGTCCGATCACTGCCTCGCTCAGCGTCCGGTCGCTGCTGCTAATGCCTGTTGTTGCCGAGCAACAGATCGGACGTGTTCGTGCTAGCTTCTCCAATCCCGGGTTCACCGATTAAGTTCAGTGCATCAGTATATAGAACACACAGTTTCGTATATGCAACAAATCCTAATGTTGCTAGAGCACAGCACAGAAAAAATTAGGGAAAAGGATGAAACTTCATTACCTCAGTCCTATTGAAGCCTACGACGTCAGCAGCAATGGAGCCTGTCTCCTCTCCTCTGTTGTGGGCGCTGCCTTCTCCTCCACAAGAAGGGTCACCGGATCCACAGGGAAACATGCCATCCCAAGCGGCCTACACAAGGACTCCAGCACTGCAGGATCAGATCCAAGGGCAGAGGAAATCCACAGCGAGATTGGGGCCTAGGGCGGCGGCGCCATTTGTGACGGCCGGAGTCGGGTTAGGGCGGCGCTGGACTGGGGCTAGGGCGGCGTAGGCACTGCGTGGCAGCGGATTCGTCGGGCACTGGTGGCGGATGGAGAGTTGGGGCGCAGTGGATGGAGAGCAGGGGCGCAGCGGAGGGGCAGCCAACGGATGGGAAGGGGCGGGCGGCGTCGGGCACGCAGCGGATGGAGAGCAGGGGTGTGGCGGCGGATGGAGAGTGGGGGGGGGGGGGGGGGCAGCGGCTGATAGGGTTTGGAGTTGGACTTTTTGGGTCTGTGTTTAGGTCGGGTTGTGTTGTATGGTGGGCCAACACAAAAAAAGGAGTGCGGGCTATTCTCTTCTTGGCGCGAACGCCAAACGAAAGCACACGGCTTTACTCTTCTTAGGCGCGAACATGAATTCAGCCAGATAGTTTTGCTTGCGGTACATATTTCCTGACGAGAACAACTATTTCGCGGCGGTTTGCAGAGCACTCTCACGAAAACAGGTTTTCATGACGGGATTCACAGCACCTCCACGAAAAGGGTTAATTTCGTTAGTGTTTTAAACTCTCACTAAAAATTATCCCCCTCATGAAATCTCCGTTTTCTGGTAGCGCCTGTGTGCGTGTATATATATATGAGCGTTAGTTTCTGTTTGTACAGCATATGTTAAATATAAAATGTCTAGGGTATCATCAGCATGAACAAATTAAAGTTACTACACATGCCGTGATCAAGGGCTGGGACCAAGCCTTCGGTTGGGATATTGCTGATCTGTTGGTAGGGATGAATCAACACCAACACATTCATGATCACACGTCATAAATTTACATGCAGATTTTGATGGCCACGTACATATGCTTGACACTGTTAAGACGTATCTTTCGTCCATTCCCATCCAAGTACTATTATCGGGAAAGTTAACATCCAAACCATTAAGGCACTGGAGCGAGTACAGAGTTGTTCCGTCGGGGACTATAAACGCGACACTGGCAAGAAGTGCCAACAACTGCCAAGAGTCTACAAACTGGAGCCTGGTTGTTCGCTTGACGCGATACCGATCGAGACTCGAGACTAGCTAACCAAGTCTAGGGCAGGCCGATCGAGGTTCCCCGCTAATTTCTTGATCGTTGAAATACGGGCGAGATGTCCGATCGACAGAAAAAAAAAAGAAAATTCTTGATCGTTTGTATATGATGAGCCCCACACACATCGGCCATCGTCGTTTCATCTGTCTCACTCTTTCACGCTTCCGAGCAGTGTCTGGCACATGATACGCTAGCTGTGCATGGTTCACCAACCCCTCTTCCCGCATCCACGACGACCTACACGGCTACGCCTACACCTGATGAGAGATTTTC
The DNA here is from genome assembly GCF_019320115.1 of Miscanthus floridulus. Taxonomy (NCBI): domain Eukaryota; kingdom Viridiplantae; phylum Streptophyta; class Magnoliopsida; order Poales; family Poaceae; genus Miscanthus; species Miscanthus floridulus. The sequence continues at coordinate 78,957,662 of NC_089583.1, forward strand.
GTAGCACTGCTCAGGCGCGGTGGATCGACTGACACGTGGGGCTGTGCCGAGGAACGTGACTCTACCTGATGGGTGCATTGGTGCCGGCGTGGCGTTGTTGCGTTCATGCATGCCCCCCCCCCCCCCCCCCCCCCCCCCCCCCCCCCCCCCCCCCGTCTCGTCACGGCAGCATCCGCAAATACAGCGTACGCACATAGGAGAAGCTACTAAACCAAGACGTGATTTAGATTGTTCAATTAGTTCTCTCCTTAAAAAGACAGAACAACTTATTAGCAGAACATATATATGCTTAGAAATTCGGATCTCACAATCACATGCATTTCCAAACAGGTGCTCAGGGAGGAACTACGTGGGTTTACCCAAACTCAGCTTGACGAGCTGAGCAAGGCAGCTAGTAGCACCGATAGAGAAACAACATTGGATCCACTTTGAAATTTGGCTTTAGTCCCGATATTTTTCGCGCCTGGGACTAGAGAAACCTTTAGTCCTGGTTGGTAGCTCCAACCGGGACTAAAGGTCCCTGCCCAATGGCTACCGCGGCAGGCTTTTACTGCAGGGGACCTTTAGTCCCGGTTGGAGCTATCAACCGGGACTAAAGGTTAACTTTTACTCCCGGTTGGTCCCTCCAACCGGGAGTAAAAGTCTACTCCCGGCTGGAGGCTCCGTCCGGGACTAGAAAGTGACCTTTAGTCCCGGTTTCTGTATCCAACCAGGACTGAAGGTCCCCTCCTATATACCCCTTCTTCCTCCCCGAACCCGAGCCACTTCGAGCTCAGTGTTCTTGCTTCATCGCCGGCCTCTCTTCTTTCTCATCGCCTTTCTTCGATTCCTCATCTATTCTTCGGTTCTAAAGGTTACCAACTTTATACTCTCATATTTTATCAGTAGCCTATCTCATTTTGTGGACTAGATATATGTAGTTTTTTATGGTGGATTTTTTTTATTTGTAAGTCATTTAAGCACAAAATCACTTTAAAGTTTGCATATTTGGATGAAGAAAAGGTTAAAGTAGTTATTCAAAACTAGTATTCAACTTTCATTTCTAGCATGCAAGCACACTTCATGGTTTAGAGATATAGAGAATTTTAGAGTTTTTTAATTTTATTTGTTTATAAAATGAGAAATTTATATTATATTAAAAATGAGTATAGAGTAGATGACAACTGCTTCCGGGTCCTCGGCCTCTCATCGGGTTTCAAAGCATAGAGAGTAGAGAGTAGGCCGGACCTCCCTTTCATTGCATGCGGCAAGTGTGAGGAGAAAATTATGATGGAGTACCGGGTGAGAAAGGAGTGTCCCAACATGGGTCGTATCTTCTACAAGTGTCCGGATTGCAATGTGAGTTATTTTGTCGCATTTGATGATTATGGTTAATTTATACCTATTTGAAAACCAAAACGAATCATCAATTGAAAATAAAAAAAGAAAAGAAAAAAAAGAAGAAAGAAAACCACCAACCGGGACTAAAGGGCCGGTCCACGTGGCCAGACCGGGAGGCCTCTTTAGTCCCGGTTGGTATTACCAACTGGGACTAAAGGTGGGCGAGAAATCGGGACTAAAGGAGGAGACCTTTAATCCTGGATTCGTGCTCCCAGTTGAGAAACCGAGACTGAAGGGGTTTTCCAACTAGAGTAAAGCCTGTTTCTGTACTAGTGTAGGGTCCGTTCCTTGGCTGTGTTTTCAATTTGAACACTGGGCTGCCATCGACTCTTAACAGAAGCAATGCAGGCGAAACCTCCTACCCTTGCGCCGTTCAGTCCCTTCTGCAGTTCGTTCGTCAACAGCATCGGCAATCGGCATGCGCGTGACGACGGCAGACCTAACCGATCCTCTTCTATGTTTGATATATTCCTCCATTATATTTCCAGCTCCAGCAGTGTCCGGTCCGGCGTCCCTCCTACTCCTCTTTGACGACGCAGTGGCACTGTCCGCCGCAGCTCTCAGAAAACTCGACTGACGTGGCGTTCATGTTCAAAGAAGATTTTCTGTCTAACACGATCTAAACACGTGCATGTGCCATCGCCACCTGTGCGAGCCGTTGTCGTGGCGTCACTATCGCGAGACGAGACGGCATTCTAATTTTCAACAAAGCGAGAAGGGAGTAGGGGTGGAATCTGGTGCCTCCGACAACTGCGAGCCGGCCGGTGTGTGAGGCCAATAAATCCATATCCCAGGTGCGATTTTTTTTAATTTTTAACACTTTTTATAAACTAATTTCAAATCTAACACTGTTTTTTTTTTTCAAAACTAACATTTTGGCCGTGCCTATTGTCATGGCGCGGCGAAACGCCTGTACCGCGCCATGCATGGTGGCGCGGCAGGAGGATGACGTGGCGACGACCGGGCCTGCTTACTGGTGACGTAGCAGGGTCTGCTGCGTCATAGACCATGGCGCAGCACTGCCGCGCCAAGTACCACTGCGCGGCAGGACCTGGACGTAGGCAGAAGATCGGCTGCTGTCGGTGAGGATCGGCAGCGACGCGACCATGGACCCCGGCTTCCCGTCGCAGCTGAACGGCACCTGCAGCTCCGACCCCAATGCCTTCGCCTTCCTCGACCCCTCGCCGGTGGGCTCCGAGCAGGTGTTCTAGTCCGACATGAGGTCGCACAGCACGGTCGACTACTGCGCGTCCAACCAGGGTGCCTTCTTCGGCGATTTCGTGGCGGCGATGACCAAGCTCGGGAGGATCGGGATCAAGACGCCGGCCACCGGTGGCGAGATACGCTGGGACTGTCGGTTCCCGAACTAGTGGCTAGTTAATCTCGTCGGCAGTGCTGCCGCGACGCATTGAAACGAATATGAAGCACATAAATAAAGTTTGTGCGCAAGTTGACAAGCTGCCATATAACATTTTCATTGGTTTGACATAAGTTAAACATAATATAACCAACTAAGCCTGCAAGTTTCGGACGACAATATTCGTTCGACCTAACAAACTAAGACCCAGGAGTGTAAGGATCCCTCGGACGCCTCTGTCTCTTCGGATTTGTTGGCAACACATTGGGAGTATAGCCAACGTCGGTGTGGTCGTGTTGCCGGTGCGTATGGCTCGTACCCTGCAAGTATATGATATGCACGATTACTTATAATCTTTATGATCGTTAGTTCATGGAGCCTACATATTTTTAAAAAAAACTACCTTTGTTACTGCCTGTGAGGCTCCTTGGATATCAAGCAGGACACCACATAGCTGAGACATGCCGATCTCGTCCTACGGCCAATCGTCCCACTGGTGGTGCTGCCTACGGAAGCCCGGGCGGTCGTCGTCATCGTCGTCCACGTTTGCAGGGTCCTTCTCAGCGCTATGATGTGGTGGTGTACGCACTGCGGAAGTGGCACCTGTCACCGGCTGAGAAGAGCCGGCTGGTGTTCTCAAAGAGCCAGAAGACGTGCCATCCGACCGCACCGGGACTGCCGGTTCCACCCAAGGAGTGTCCATATAGCTCAGCTTCTGAGCTAACTTCCTGCAGCCCCGCTTCACCTTCTGCATAAATAGACATTAAAGTTACTGTATTTTCCAAATGCATATACACTAAAGATATATTTTCGGAACAGACAAGTTTATGTTTACCTCCACAAAAGCCTCGAGAACGCCTGATCCCTGCCCTCTAGACTCGTGAAGCCAAAACGCTGCTTCGTTGGACATTCTTGACAATTGTGTCGCCTAGGTACAGAAACGTGGTTAAACAGTTTTAGTACACATACTTAATATCAAATGGATAACAAATTGTACCATTCGAGTATCTTACCACGTATCTTTGAAGCAGGGCTCTCTATAGTTGTGTGTCGTCCCTAGTGGCAACGCCGTACACATCTTTGATCACATCTTCCTCTGAGTCCTCGTCAATCGTCTCCTCAGTGTACGGGGGCTTGATATGTGTCCTCGTAGACTAGTGAAGCCACTGCAGGTACTCGTCGAAGGAGTGCTGGTCGTGTGGGGGACCCGCATGGACTGGCCGCCGTTCCCTGTTCTGCCATAAGTGGAGGTATGCGGTGTGTGTCACGCGCTAATCCTTGGTCTTGTACTTCTTCCTACGGTCATACCTGGAACAAAACGATGTTAGTTGTACCACACACACTTCTGAATTATAGCTTTGTTATTAATCAATAACGCACCCGTGCAATTCTTGGTTGGTGGAGTAAAGCGGTGGTGGGTAGCCTATCATTCTTCCAAACTATCTACAAACCCTGATGGGCAAGTGAATCTCGACCACGTGGAAAAAAATAAGAGGGACGTTGCAGCGATACTCGTCTGACTCATCCCTAGTGACAGGACTCAGATAGTACTCGAGCTCCGAAGCATCCCAAGGACACCAATGCACCTGAACATTTCGTAATTGAGTTAGGTTGTGATATAGTGTACATCGAACAAGACATATGTATGATAGTAAAGAGAGCGTAACCTGGTGCTGTGTCAGGATGTCGAGACTGTCCGTGTACTCCCTGTACTTGCGCCTCGCATTCCCTCTAACTAACTTTGCTTCCGTCCAGATATACAAAGCAGTAGGGAGTGTATCCTGTCCGTTCCAATGCTGCATTGAACATGATAATGAATTAGCCATTAATAATTTTATCATATGTAAATGTCTCGAAGAATATAGTGAACTGAAGTACTTACCGGTAAACTAGTATTAAGGGGCCTCCCAACGGGTCATCATTCTCAACACCAAACCTAGAGTAGGTAGGAGCAACCCCCAAGGTTTGCATACCCTGAGGTGCGACGACAGGCAACGCATAGCTGTCGATACGTCCATGTTAGGATTGCGCTGCCCCAGCTGTATGCCGCTATGTTCTCCCACGGCTGACATAGTATGCCAAGAAAGATCCAGCTGATGGTGTTATCCAAGGCGTCTGGAAATAGGAAAGCACCAAGGAAGTGCCAGAGCCACACTCTAGCGAATCTGTCGATCTGAGCCTCATCAGCCTGTGGGCCCAAGTAATCAAAGCGCTCTGTGATCCAGGACGACAAAACACCAGAACTTTTTCTAAAATTCACCAAAGAAAATGAGACCCGATGGGTGTAGGAAAGCAATGCAAGTATTAAATAGACTTGAATTGCTCACTTATTTTTCTTGGAAACCTCGTCGTCCGGTGGAAGAAAGCCAGTGAACTGAGCCAATAGCTCCCTCCAGTGATCATTGTCAACTATACCTATCACTGGAAGTCCCCCCAACCGAAGGCCAAAGATAGCCATCATGTCCTGCATGGTCAAGGTCATCTCGCCGCAAGGTAGGTGGAACGTATGGGTCTCAGGCCTCCACCTGTTATAAAAATAGAACGATTGTTAGTTGCCTCAAATTTGTTATAAGAATATTTACGTACAAAGAAGGCACTCGCACCTGTCTACAGCTGCAGTAAGTAGCGCTGGGTCAAGGGGCGAAAGACCATAGTTGACAACACGGACGACGTCGATGTCACTCAAGATGTGTGCTTGGTGCTGATCGTCGTATTCCACCTCAAGAAGGGAAAACAACGGCTGCTGCGTGGGAGGGGCCATCCTGTTAGAAATTGATAACACAAAGGGTTAGAGTATTTAAATTAACAATATTCAAATTAATATTATGTAGCATTGCAAAATTTGAACTACTTGTTATGCAATACGAACACAATATGAAAGCACATGTATATATTGAAAGTAACATTATCAGACATATTAAACAACTTCACTAGTAAAATAAGCATTTGACGAAACTTCATCAAGTCATCCAAATCGTCATATCACGCACTATTAAGTACCGACACTTGAAAACTAGTATCTATACTGACAACCTTTACTACTATAAACCAACTAAATAATAAATACCTAATCAATCCTTAAACCCAAAATCCTAACAGTAACCTAAACCCTAACTACCTAACCAAACCTTAACTATACCACAACACACAACCTAAGCCCTAAAAACTACCTACCTAAATAAACAAATTCACTAACCTAACTATCCTAAATCACTAGCCCTAACTAAAACAACAATCATAATAACATGAAATCGAGTGAGGGAGCTGCCTTACCTTGATATGAGCGGGCTATTGCGGCCGTGACGCGTCGGTGTTCGTGGCGCGGCCGGCGCGGGCGCTGCGCGGCGGGAGTAGGCAGGCGCGGCCGACGTGGGTGGTCGGCCGTCGGGGCGACGGGCGCTGTGCGGCGGCGAGCGGGGAGGGCGCTGCGCAGCGTGCGGGCGGGCGAGCAGGGACCGCGGCTCGCGGGCGATATTTACTTGGGCCTGCCGCGCCGTGGACTATGGCGCGTCAGTGCCGCACCAAGATCGGTGGCGCGGCAGACCCTGCCACGTCACCGGTCAGCAGCCCCGGTCGTCGTCACGTCATCCTCCGGCTGACAATAGACGCGGCAAAAAATGTTAGTTTTGAAAAAAAAAGATTTGAAATAAGTTTACAAAAAGTGTTAAAAATAAAAAAAAATCTCAGGTGCCGCCCATTCAGTCTTCGCTCACCCGTCCAGACAGCAGCAGCTGGAGTACGTACCTACGTGGAATCACGGTACGCCCTTGATTGTAATGGTTGTATTCTGTTTTGTGTGCCTTAACAGTAGTTATAAGCATATATCTATACTCTGTGAAGTATTCATCTTATAGGTTCATCAACACTTTCTGTAAATCATATGTTTGGGCCTTGTCCTTCCAGAAATTCTCACTTGTCCATTTGCAAACTGCCTATGCTAGACCTTATTAAATCCAGTTTTGAGACCAACTTACAAAATGGTTAGCGACTGAAAATTGGTGGATTGACTTCATACCGAACGCGTCCGTGGGACATCACCAGGCGCATTTGCTCACAACCAATAAATATATGATCTGCTCTGTTGTCTCAATTTTGCTCTTTTTTAAGGATGACATAGCCATCTATGAGTTCTTGTCTATTTATGGAATTCTCAGTTGGCATATGGTTTGCTCACACTAACCATATGTGTTTCTGAAATTCTAGTGGTTATTTGTTTGACTTTATTCTGACTGTCTTTATAATGTTAGATGGATGAAGGGATGGCAGTAGTACCTGAGATTGTTTACAGGAGCGTGCACAAAGGCCATGGTCTGGTAATCGCTCCGAAGGACTGCTGTTGCTGGCCATTCACGTTGGGCAGCTGTTTGTTGGTTGCTAGCCTATTATGGTTTCCTGTAGTATCGTTCTCTGTTGCTAATAAGAAACTCAGCCTGTAGCTTTTATATTGACAGAGGACTACTTTGTATTCAAACATTATCTGTAGATTGAATTGAAATGATCTTGCATTTGCTGTGGTCACTGCTGTGGGAGAAAAAAAAGTAATGGTTCTGTTAAACCATTTGTAATTCTAATAGGTCAGAGCCTTGTTTCCGGGCTGGAATGCATGGTGTTCTACTTTTATCAGCTTGCTTGTCCTCTACCTCAGACAAGCTGTCTGCTTTGAGGGCATTCATTTAGCCCAAGTGTTTGGTTAGTCTTGTAATCTTCGTTGCTGGTGAATTCTTGGTGACCTGCACTTGAATGGTCATGGCTCGTGACATGTGAGAATTTAAGATTGGTGGCTTTGACTTCTCTCCGGTTGTTGTTGCACACACAGAAACACTCACTGGCCATGCATGTGGGCCACGGCCTGCTAACAGTTTTCCTTCCCTTTGTATTCACGTGATGAATGGGCCATGCGCGAGCTGCAGAGCGAGCGCACTTGCATGCGCGAGTTGCTGGGCATGCATGTGGGCCATGGCCTGTTAACAAATTTCCTTCTCTTTGTATTCACGTGATGAATGGGCCATGCGCAAGCTCGGGCGCGCTTGTATGCGCGAGTGGCGTAGCAGGACCTGGAATTTGCTAGCTGGCCCATGCGTGAGCTGCAGAACGGGCCGACCCATGCGCATGGATAGGAAAATCTGCAAAGTTCCTGGACTATGCATTGGAGCGGGATAGGAAAACTGCAAAATGTAGTACCACCTCGCTTACCTACCAGAAGTAAGCTCAAGTTAAAAGCAAGAACACACTCTTTGCATTAATGTACTACTGCGTTGCTTACTTGATGTCCGTAGAATCAAGTTTGCGTAGTATCAAGTTTGATTGGGCCGGGCCGGCTCGGTTCAGCTTGACTAGGTAAGTTTGCCTTATTCAGCCCAGAGCTCAAATTTTTATTTTGGGTTTTGAAATCCAAATCCTACAGTTCTTTTGCTTTGTAAAATTCTATATAGCACAATTTTTTTTGTAAATTTTTTCCTTCACTATTTGTTTGCTTTGTGAAATTATGTGATTTGTTTCTCTAGAGAAACGCAATAGTGCTTATGAGTTTTCTCCTATAGAGGATATCAACATTACATGCTCTTGAATTGCTAGGCCGAAATTTTAGGCCTATTCCAATCCTTGGCCCATTACAAGTTTTTTCCATTATCAAGTAAAATGAAAAGGCACATTGTGAATATTCAAACATACTCGAATGAAGAAATGACAAAAACAAAAGTTCTAAAAATTTGTAGTCGATGACTTTTCCATTTGAAATCAATTAATGTCCCAATTTTTTTTGAAGTTCTCATAATTTGTAATTTAACTTCTTAAAATGTTCAAAAGAACTCATAAGGGGACATGACTAAAACCAAAGTTATAGACCTCGGTGAGGTCTACAAATTTGTAGTTGACAACTTTTTCTTTTGAATTCATTTATGCTCCTAGAATTATGTTATAAGTTTTCAAATATAGAAATTCAAATATAATAATATCTAAACTTGGTTCAAAAAATCTACAAACTTGCGTGTGGACATGATTTTGGTGTATAATCATTGCATAAAAAATTCAAATAACTTCAACAAAGCAGTGCTAGACATTGTTCACAGATGGACATATTCTGCACATAGTTATATGAGAAAGTGAGACATGTTTCTATCGTGAAGGGTGTATGGTCCCACTTTAGTGAAATTGCTTGAATTTTTTATGAAATGATTATGGACCAAAAATACGTCGTTGTGTCAATTTGTACAATTATCAGACCAAATTTATTTATTATTCCAATTATTTGTTGAATTAACATGTAAGAAATGTAATAATATGTAAACTTGGCTAGAAAAAACTACAAACTTGCATGATAACATGATTTTGGGTGTATAATTATTGCATAAAAATTTCAAATGCTTTTAGCAAAGCAGTATTGCACATTGTTCATGAATTCGTACATCTCTCGTATACTTATACGTGAACAATATGAAACATATATCTAATTGCTCTCCATGTATACTACCATTTTGTTAGAATTGTGTCGGATTGAGAAATGACCAAAACAATAGTTGTAGATCTCGATGAGCGGTATAACTTTGTTGTTGGCGACTTTTTCATTTGAATCATTTACTATCCCTAAATTTTGTTCGAAGTTTTCATCTTTTCAAATTCAAATTTCAATTTGTTGAAACAAAGTCACATGGAGAAATGACAAAAACAAAAGTTGTGCCTCTCGATGAATTCTACAACTTTGTTGTTGACGGCCTTTTCCATTTGAAATTATGTACTATCCCAAAATTCTGTTTGAAGTTACCATATTTTGAAATTCAAATTTTGGAATTGTCCAAACGAATTCATATGGAGAAAGGACTAATACAAAAGTTGTAGATATCAATGAGTTCTACAACTTTGTATTTTACGAAATTTTTGTTTGAAATGATTTATGTTCCTAAAATTCAATTTGAAATTCTCAACGATGCTCTGTTGGTTGGGCCCACCAGCACGAGAGATGGGTACGAGGCGCAGAACGGACGAAGCGACGGCGTCTTCGGTGACCACGGTTTCCGCCGAGGTCGCGCGCAGCAAGCTCAACTTTGAATCTGGGCCTATCAAGCCTTGGCCCATTTAGGCTTCAGCAGCCCCCGGCCCCCGTAGGTGCCATCCTCCGAACGTGTGGCGGCAACTGCTTTCTCACCTCCGAACGTGTAAGCTCAACTTTCGTTCGTGGGTGACACCGGAGGTTACCAACAAAGTGCCCGTATATTCATTCGCAGAACAACCACGCATTCTCACCTCCTGCCAATAAGCTGCCCTTGTTCCTGCTGCTGCTGGAGGCGTTCGAAGAGAAAGGCAAGTCCAGGCACAAATTATTCTTTTATTTGTTCATGATTATTGAACTACTACTCGTCATTACACTTGTTTTATACATCTACAGGTTCAGTTCAGAACAGCTGTTACTGCGGGATCTCCTTGGGCGCTGCTGCGGACGTCCGTGCCTGCAAAACAAATGGAAAATCAGGTGAGCACATTCACGCTCTGGTAATAACCTTGAAATGATAAGACAATTTAATCAAGATTATCTGTTCTCCCTTGGTGAATCAATTGACAAATTTCAGTCTCAGAATGCAACCCAGAAAGCAATGGCACACTGAACTCATGGGCCACGAACCTTGAAAAGCTTCTCGACCTTGTGTATCTTGCTGAATATTTTTTGGATTCTTAGATCTGCAATCAGATACCTACTCCCTCCTGAAAAGTAGATCCAGCATGTTATTCTAATTCGGTTCTCCAGGCTTCATTCTGGGAAACCACCGGCCGGATTAAAAATATGTACTTGTACACAATGCTTTGAAGTCTACTACGTGTGTCTTCTACACATCATTATTCATTTCATACAACCAAGAGGAAAAGAAGCGTTTGGCTGCTGATTGCTAGGCTGCTAGCACTCCAGTTTTCAGCTACTACTCTGCTATTTCAACCTAGGCTCCTAGCATCCTGTACTTCATCAGAATGTTCAAAATATCCCTGACCCATAGAGACCATTCTATCTGCACTGCAGTGAGAGGGTGAACCGCATTAGTGTGCCTTATGGTATCCATGCTTGCTTCAGACATGCTATCAGATTTGCAAACCTTTCCTACTTGCTGAGTCAATGTATTCGACCTCTAGGCCTGTGAGGCCACATTTGGTGGCCACTTGCACCTTCTCGCGGGGCAACTGCTTCAGTGCCTGTCCTGTCCATCATCAAGTTCAGAAAGAAAACATATTCTTGAACAATATTATCAAATATCATAGCTGACGGTGTTTCTTGAACAATACTATCAAATATCATAGCTAACACCATCTATCTGGTAATCACGAGATTCTTTTTTCAGTATCTACATAACTATTATGTTCTGTACTCATTGAATTGCTAGTTGCAGTTTTCTATGTATTAATGATATGCACATATGCGACACATACAACTTACTTCATTCAATTTCTAAAGCAGAAGTGTGGTCACTGTTGAATGAAATCTTGCATGCAAGAAAAATGACATCAAAGCGTAAGACAGGCAGGGATGGCGACACCAGTGCGTCTAAGCGAGTACAGTATCAGAATGCAGCTCAGTCTCCATCTCAAAAGTCTACAATTGAAGCTGAAACCGAAGCACAGGTATATGTTGGTTTCCGAACACTTAAGAAATGGGGTCCGCTAAGTAAAATGCACTGACTATCTAATTGCAGATCCTATCTTGGCAGTGCGGAGATATGAAGGTTGTTTGTTCACCTAGTAGATACGCCAAGACCATCAAAGGCCTATCTGATGCACACAAGGATGCCATTAAGATCGGTTTTGGAGGAATGCTCCACATGAAGGAAATAACTCTTCGCCGTACGATGCTGTCCAAGCTTGTGGGCAGGTATAACATGGAAATTCAGAAATTTTTACTCGGTGGTACTCACCTTCCTATGACTATAGCAGATGTATACCACATCATGGGTCTTCGGATAGATGGCAATGAAATAGTAGTTCATGACAATATAGAGATCAATAAAGAATTGTTCTATGCATACAAAAGCCAATCCCCGGGTGAGAATCATAGTACTCTAAAGGCACTTGAGCAGAGTATTGCTAAGTCCAAGTACCCTGATGATCACTTCATATGTCAATTTGTTTTGTACACTGTCGGACGTATTTTGGCACCTACGACGAAAGCCCATGTTCATTCTAAATATTTGGCACTAGTTGAAAGAGTGAAAGACATTGAGCACTTTAACTGGGGCCAATTCACATTGTCTAATCTATTGAGCTGCTTACATAATTTCAAAAAGGAAGAGCAAAAAATCCTTCAGGGCAATTTGGCTTTGCTGCAAGTAGGTGCTACTTCTCTATGTGAAACCATATAGACAAATGCTTACATTACAGATATCAATATAAGTAGCACATGACTCACTATGTTCATCTGTTTCATTATTAGTACTGGTAATGGGAGCATGTCCATGCTTACAGCAACCGCGGTGTTTCCTACTCTCCCGTGCCGCATCCATTGATGGATCGGTGGGATCAGCTAAACACAGATCTTAGAATGGATGCTTATGAAGCTGACAACATAGACGGGGGAGTGGTAAATTCATGCTGCTATGTCTTATGCTTGCAGCCTTATATTACTATCACTTATATATGATTACTAATGCAAGGTTATTGAGTATCTGTCTTCACCGATCCCACCTGGACATACTTCAAGTTATCAGGCACCAAAAATAGGACAAGAAGGAATAGAGCCTGGACACACTTCAAGTTATCAGGCACCAAAAATAGGACAAGAAGGAATAGAGCCTACAGAAAGGGGCAGCCATCTTGATCATTCTCAAGAGTTTAATATGACTAACCAACAAGTAAGAACCAGCCATCTCACTACTTTCTAATACCCTGGTTGTATTAATGTTAATCGTAACTCATATGATAATCGTCTATATTTCTGTCCCAGATGGAAATGATACTTGAAGCCTTCACCAAAAATCGGCTGTCAATGGAGCGCTGTGTTATGCAGATGGAACAAAGAGTATGTGCCAAAATTTTCGATCTACAAGAACAGTTGGCTGATCGGAGATTGGATGCTGATCTGCGTATTAGGCTATCTACTATGGAAGATGAGATTGGAAAAATGAGTAGGGATGTGAAGGTATGCATTGTACACATATTAAATTAGCAAATATGCCTGTCCAAATTTAACAAGACATAAATTTTTGCAGGAACTTCATTATGCATACGCCGACAAAAATTCAGCAATGAAGGGTCATCAATATGAACAGGTGATACTTACATGTCAAATAAATGAGTCCAGCCACATACTATATTGAGACATTTGACCATCTAAACCCACCTTTTTCATTTTCAGAAAGATGTGCATCCAGGCAACACATGCACACCTCTTCAACAACAGAAAGCCTTTACAAATTTCGATAGGATGTTTCCAACTTCCCCTGATGAAACACATCACAGCTTCAATGAGTACAATACACCAGTGAAGGATTCTTTCAAATCCAACACATCACAGAAACATGTACCTGGTCAACAGACAGCAGCCAAGAATCCAACATTGTCCCATACATCCAAAATCGTCCAGCCTGACATTCTAGAATGTAGTAAAATGTCAGAAACGTTCAACAAGTTAGAGGCAAAAATTGAGGGGACAACTTCTACTGGAGGAAAGTCAATGCTAGCTAGCAAACCACTACTACGCAAGACCGGAGGCCGTGACATCTATGACCGAAGCGCAGCACATTATTTATTTACTAGTGACAAGGACAAAACTGATTCCACCGAAGATCTTGGTAAGGATCTGTTTCAACATCATTTCTGAATTCTAACCACAACACAAATTCTATGAACAAGACTAACTACATCATTCAATATGTTTGACTAACAGGTTTTGACAATGACTACACCCTAACAAAGGACGATGAAGATGCAATACATTTTAATATTTTATCATGCATAGTTATGAATTTGCTGTTGTGGTTGATATTGCGCAAATTCTTCTTATAGTTAGTCTCTTAAAGCGAAATGTCAATGATGGATGGCTATATGATGATGTAAGTATGCTTATTGCTTGTGGGTACATTGTTTGCCACCTTGTCGCTTATATGTTTTCTTATCAATTTTTGCAGGTGATTAATGTTTATGCATACATTGCTAATGTAGAAAATGACAAAACAGCATTCATTTCCACTTTCCAAAGCCAAGAGTTATCAGGCGAACATGGTGCATTCGATCCTAAAAAGGAAAGGTCATGTATCAAAAGTGTTGGTAAAAGATGTTTAACACCACAAATGGTTAGCATCAATGCATCTAGTGTTTTGTATACATATTTTCTAGTACCAACCACTCCACTTAGGAGAGCTAATATACTTCCAATGATAGATATTTGTCCCCATGAATGTCTGTGGATGCCAGAAGGGCGGGCCTGGTGCAAGCGGTAGAGTCTTACCGCCTGTGACCGGAAGGTCCCGGGTTCGAGTCACGGTCTCCTCGTATTGCACAGGCGAGGGTAAGGCTTGCCACTTACACCCTTCCCCAGACCCCGCACAGAGCGGGAGCTCTCTGCACTGGGTACGCCCTTTTTAATGTCTGTGGATGCCATTGGAGCTTATTAGTGCTGAATAAGAATCGCAAGGAGGTCTAGATTCTCAACTCCTTAGCATCTATACCTCATTTTCGCAATGAGAAAATGAAAAATACTATGGTAACTTGCCTCTACCACTAATACCTCTTTGCACAAATGTTCTCAATCACCATGGTTTTACTAATTATGAAATATGCAATGGGTGAAGAACCTACAACAGTGTATTGACCAGTATATTGAGGAAGCTGTTGAGACTGGCTTGGAAAAAATCACAGATTCAGTCAACCTTACTCTTTGGCACAAACAAGACTATCCAAACATTCCCCAACAAACGGACAGGTAAGTATAATGCTCTACATATGATTGCCTCCTACTCACATGGTGATTCACAAATCACCTTTACAATGTAGCACTTCTTGTGGCATTTTTGTGATAAAATACATGCTGGAGTGGAATGGGCATCAAATGGGTCATAATTTCTCACAGGTGCATGCATAGCTACAACTGACAGTTCAATTTTTCTATTTCGATACATTTAAAACTTCACTAAACGTCATGGCTTCGTCTTCAGGATCAAATTAACATTTTCAAAAGAAAGATATGTACTAGGTTGTTGCATTCAAAGAGTAACAAAAGTCGAAGAGCTTCGTATAAGCAACCCATCACGGTTTGTTTAGTTTCCTGGCTACTGTTCTCTTTTATTTCGTTCAAATTTTCAGCAAACACGTCCTAAAGGTTTCCTATTTATTTTTTCAGAAGGTAGAATATTTGGCCAACAATCCAGATGCAAAGTCTTCGAATGGAGATGTCTACATAGTTGACTCACAAACTGGTGGAAAGAAACACAAGATTGGAGCAAAGAACACCAGTGGTACAAAAAAAAAAAGAGAACCAGGTCAATCATCTCAAGCGCCAAGGACACGTGGACGGCCAAGGAAAGATGAACAGAAAATGACGGCTTCAACACACCAAAATAGCACAGACAATATCAACACAGTTGCTCCAACTGTGCATCGCGAAAGTCGCAGAGTTTCCCTTCCAAGCCAGTTTTACATGAGCCCGTATACGCAGCCATAATGGTCAAAGGGTATGCAACAAGTTTCTCTAAAATTTTTCTTAGTCAGATTTGTTTCGTTCAAAGCTACTCTTAATTAGGAAGTCTCGGACATGCTGTTAGTTAACCTTCCTTTTCGTTTTCTTTTCAGTTCTACCAGCCTTTCTTCCTCTGGAGTCCAGGCTATGTGATTCCTGGAGCTACGGAGGACCTGGAGCCCACTGAAGATTGCTACCTTCCTCTATTTGCAAGCC
Source organism: Miscanthus floridulus (assembly GCF_019320115.1). Lineage (NCBI taxonomy): Eukaryota > Viridiplantae > Streptophyta > Magnoliopsida > Poales > Poaceae > Miscanthus > Miscanthus floridulus. The sequence continues at coordinate 78,973,261 of NC_089583.1, forward strand.
GTGTAGCGATCCTACTGCCTAGATTTGTTTTGTGTGCTTCATCACAATTTAGTGGACAATTCAATCCTTGATGTAAGATATGCACCAAACTTGTAAATGTCAATTTCAGTGTGATTCACCTGGCAGCTAAACCAAACCATGTTCTGCTATAAAATAGTCAAATCCTTTATGCTTGTGCGCGTATGCTCTGGTAATTAGTAAGTCTGAACTTCTTGATGCAAAGACTAAACTGTGTTCAGCTATAAAATACTCTAATCATTTATGCTTGTGCGTGTATGCTCTGGTAATTAGTAAGTCTGAAGTTCTTGATGCAACATACATCCAGAGCAGAAAGAATGCAACCCTCAAGTGCAGCAGAATTACCTGATACACCTACTTGGTGTGTTACATTTAGTCCCATGGCCAAAATATCAGCACCGCAGGTGAGCACAATATCTGCCGCGGCAGGATCCCCAAATATCTGTTGATAACATGAACTCGTTAGTGACGCCTCTGAAACAAGAAGCAAAGTGATGCTCTGCTTAAGCATCACCTAATTTAGAGGGAACTTTATTTTTCTCTACATTCATTACGGCGCCATGATGTTACAACTCCAATTAACGAAATGTTACTCTGTATTATCTCAATGGCGGTACTTGCCAGCTCATCTGCAGAGCTCGAGTGAAACTACTTACTTACCCGATAACTAAGGACTACAGAATGTATCATAGAAATTAAAAGAGAACCCTCACATTTGCCTCAGCTGCAGGGCCCATATTTCCATTAATCGAGTACACAAGCCAAGAATAATAATCTGCCTAGGGAACGAAGGGTCAAGCTCGAATGTCTGTGTAACCAGAGATTGCCAACAAATTCAACAAAAAGAAGCCAGACAAGCTAAACCACAAGAGATATACGAGATAGGTGCATCCAATGTACTAACACATAGTAGCAGACAGCTCTAACACTATTGACACAGGTCATTGTGTTCATGAATCTTCAATTGACAGATGCAGCAGCAACAGATACTCTTAAGACTTGAAAGCTCACCATTCGCCACGGCGGATGCCTGGAGCTGAAGCTTGGCCATAGACTACGCGCTTGCTTGCTCGCGTAGACCTGGAGGCTGAAACTTGAGCCGACGACTCGAGCTGGAGCAGCAGCCGCCGCCGCTCACCTCGGATGCGCACGCGCCGCCGCCCGAGCTCGAGGCCTGGAGCAGCTGCCGCCGGAGCTGGACCAGAGCTCGCGCGTTGGTGAGCCCTCGCGTGCTATGAGAGGGAGGGAGGTGCGGGGCCTGCCCACCGGGGGCCACGCGCTGGTGAGCACTGCGTCGCCGCCAGCCTCGCCAGCTCACCGCGCGCCTCGCCGCCTCCCAGGTCGCCGGCTCGCCGCTCGCCTCGCTGCCAGTCGCGTCGGCGCCGCCTTCACCACCGCGTCTCCCTAGGGTCGGCGCCCGCCACGCCGGCTCTCTGGGTCGCCGCTCACCTCGGACGCGCACGCGCCGCCGTCCGAGCTGGAGGCCTGGAGCTGCTGCCACCGGAGCTGCACCAGAGCTCGCGCGCTGGTCAGCCTCCGCGCGCTAGGAGAGGGATGGAGGTGCGGGGCTTGCCCACCGAGGGCTGCGCGTCGGTGAGATCCCGCGCCGCCGCCAGCCACCGGGGGCCGCGCGCCGGTCACCACCCGCGCCCGCCAGGAGCTGCGGGAGACGATATCGCGCTAGGAGAGGGAGGGAGGTGCGGGGCCTGCCCACCGGGGGCCGCGCGCCGGCGAGCCCCCACGCCAGCCACCGGAGGCCGCGCGCCGGTGACCACCCGCGCCCGCCAGGAGCTCCGGGAGACGATATAAGAGAGAGAGAGACAGAGCGCACGCGCGGATTTGAGAAGCAGCTCCTGTTTCTGTGCTGCGATGAGGAGTTCATTTTCTGATTCAAAAAGCGGCATCAGAGACGTCAAAATACTGTTATACCCTCCGCATTTATTTAAAAAACAGTTCCGGATCCACGTACTCTTTTGTTCCGGCCCACAATTTAAGGGCACGTTCAGCTGATATTAAAGTCGGCTAAAACATTTTTTATTGTGAGAAAAAAATACTATAGATTCTAACTGACTGATAAATTTAAGCGAACAGGCTCTAAGTTCCTCCCCTCGTATTTTTAAACCATCGGATATTACGAAACGGAGGGCTCTCATTTATTAGTAAAATTTCTCTTAAAAGTATACTAGTAACTTTCTGTCTGGGGGTATAAGCCTAGGTTTAGCAGCCGGTGGAAATTTGTAACATGTGTTTACTATATCCTCTTAATAAAAAAAACATGCGAGGCACGTTCGCAAAACACACGCACAAGTACTACAACGTAGTTACAATGGTTTTTTTATTTTATTAAAACCTAGGTACAATGTTGCGATATTTTGAAATACAACATCAAAACAATTATCGTATGCCCAGACCATTTTAGTTGAGAGAGCTCCCGCCGAGGGCCCATGACACGGGGACAGAAGCCTAATCAGTGATCACATTCATAGCAGCCTGTACGGCCCATGAAAGCCGAGCGTGTGTACAACAGGCCGTTACACTCACGCAGTCCCGTTGCTAGTTCGTGCTCTGGGCCTGTGGCCGCTCGCACCAACGCGGCGACCGGCGAGGCGACTATGCCCATCAATCAAATACCCAAACAATCTTTTCCCCAAGCAGCTGTACAAAATGCAAAAGCCTTAGTGATGTGTGTGTGTAGTAGAATTTTGGTGAGTTGGCTAACCACAACGTGGAAGATAGTAGAAACAGGTACCCGAAACTACATGCCTTTTCCAGCCATGCATTTTCAATTTGTCATTCAGTTTTTATGTAGAGGACAGAATGTGTTTGGTGACTTGGCATACTAGAAACCTGGAACCAAGCACCTTATCACACTTAGGTGGTGTTTAGTTGCGCCTTTAAATTTTAGTCGTTGTCCCATCAAATATTTGAACACATACATGGAGTATTAAATATAGACTAATTACGAAACTAATTACATAGTTTGCGACTAATTTACGAGACGAATCTTTTAAGCCTAATTAGTCCATGATTTAACAATGTGGTGCTACAGTAAACACGTGCTAATGAAATGATTAATTAGGCTTAAAAAATTTATCTCGTGGAGTACTGACGGATTATGTAATTTATTTTTTTATTAATATCTGAACACCCCATGCAACATCCTCCCGATACACCTTCTAAATTTTAGTCATCGCATCAAACACCACCTTATACAATCACCCAGACATCAGTGTCACAGTAAGCATTGAGTTGCAGCACCATCATAGTACAGTACAGATGCACATGGACCAACTCTCCACACGAACCGATGGAAGTTACCACGACGGCCTGACAATTACATCGCATCCACAGTGGACTAGCTCTTCCCTTCTAGGCTTCTACAGCCCGACTCCTCTATAAACCTCTTTCACGGTCACTCCCCGTAGAAGGCCTTCTCGAAGGTCTGCAGGTACTCAGGCTCGAGCGCGAAGAGCACGTTGATGGGGTCGCCCTTGTCGTAGCCCTGCGTGACGTAGGCCGTGCCGCTGCCGAACATCTGCGCGGGCGCCACGAACCCGGGGCGGCCCCACCCGAAGTCGGCGTCGTGGATGGGCATGCCCAGCCAGCTGACCACCCACAGGTCGGACTCCGTCATGAATTGCCCGCGCGCCGCCTGGTTGCCCTTCTCTGACTCCAGCTCCAGGTAGTCGACGACGGAGCGCACGAAGGCGTCGTCGACGCGGGACACCGCGCGCTTGATCCGGTCCGCCACGAACCCGAGCGGCTGCGACAGCACGTCGCCCACCTTCACGGTCACCAGGTCCCGCACGATCGCGTTGCCGAAGTAGGTGGCGGGGAGAGGCGGCCGGAGGCGCTGCCGGATGTTGGCGGGCACGCGGAGCCGCGTCTCGCCGTCGGCCGGGAGGGCACGGGCCACGCACATGGCGCGCCACAGGTGCGCCGTAACCGCGCAGTACGTGGACGCCCCCGGCGCGCACCGGGACCGGATGTCGGCCAGGAGCTTGGGCGGGACGGTGTAGACGCGCGTCACGAAGGGCCGCGGGGACCCGTTGAGGTACGCCGGCGAGTAGACCGGGTGCTCGAAGGGCACGTGCGGCGGCGAGCGCGCGCGCAGGAGGGTCCGGTCGTGGAACGGCGACCAAGAGGGGGACTCCCCGCGCGCCAGCGCCGTCCACATCCGGATGAACTGGATCGCGCCGGCGCCGTCCATCGTGACGTGGTGCATGCCCGTGCCCACGGCCACGCCGCCGCACTTGAGGAAGGTCACCTGCAAAGATCAGTTTTTTTTTTCCAGGTTACACTTGCATAACATTCTGAATGAAGTTCTGACTCACACCACACCAGCTTTTAATTGTTTATCGATCTGCCCACCAAAAGCAGCAGATCAATGCAAAACGGATTTCCAGACAGCAGATTCCAAATTGTTCAATGTATTGTATATTTCTTCCATTATTAAATAACAAAAATTGGGCACTCAAAGAGGGTCCCAATTTGTTAGGAGCGCCAAAGGTGGATTTGACTTGCAAGTTGCAGCCACCAAGCTCTGAACTTATCTACTAGTAATAAAAACCTTATGATGGTAAGATAAAAAAAAAAGGCGCGCTCTAATCACACACGTATCTTGTCTCTCTCTGAGTCTCTGTACATGACGGTTGGCCGTTGTAGTCCACCGCCCGAGGATCCAAATCAAGCTTGCTCGCATCATGACAGCAATCGCTAGGCCAATTTGCAAACATCGGCCACGCGCCAGGACCATGCCGCGATAAACCTCGTTGTCACCGTCAGGCATCCATCAACGACGGGCGGCGCTTCGTCGTGGCATCCCCATACCGGTGCCGGCCACACGGCAGCGGCGGTTCTGATCGATTCGACACATCAGCATCGCCGTCGCAATCTATCCCGACAGTTATGGCGTGGGAAGGATTTTGTTTTTGTTTTTGTTTGTTTGTTTTTTGGTTTGGTTGAGATCGATGGCACTATCGATCATGACGGTTCTGGCGTGGCAAGGAGGGGTTTTTTTTTTCATTTTTTACTTCATTTTGAGCGGAGCGAGCACGTCTGCAAGCACATCCAGAATTCCTCCTGATCCAGGAAGCATGGCCGTCTGTGTGCGAGGTACGTAAAGCGAGGCGGTCGCATTCGGGGCAAAGGGATAAGGGGGGCAGGGAGAAGAGTGGTGGGCACAACCCATCTATGTGCATTGGATCACTCTAGAAGCAAACGCAATGGTCTCTGAGCTATTCTGCATGGGGAAGGGGAAGGGGATTTGGAACACCGGAAATCCGGATAGATACGAGTTGGAGAGTTGGCACGCACGGGCATGATTAGTTTGCCTTTCCCTGCGTGCACGAGAGACACTGCAATATCATGCGCCGCAGTTTACTTTCGTATCATTAAATTTTGAGCAAATTTGGCATCCTAATCAGGAGCGTTTTGGCCGATTTGTAGCTAGCCTTCCCGTGCCCAACACTAGTAACTTCCCCATGGCCCGTGTGCACGAACTCGTACTAGTACTACTATCGTCTTCCTGCTTTCGGTGAACGAAAGGAATCTTTTGACGGTGAAAACTAGTAAAATGGGCCTGTTCGGCTGCTTGGAGTGCGGCATCTTAACAGCGGTTGGCTGTCACGATCACCCACCGTCAAAGTGACCCCATACATGTACCAGTGCGTACACTGCGTGAGTACTGTCGTACTGATAACTGCATACTAGCTGACAGTTCGTTGCACCGACCGGCGGGCAAGCTATTGACCCCGAGCCGTCCTTTGTCCTGAGCAGCAGTGGCCTGCTAGTCCTAGGAGAAGACCGTGGGAAGGGTACAGGGGCGAAAACTGCTGCTCATCCGTGTGTTCTGGGACGAGACAAGCCCCATCGATCGTCGGTTGGATGTTCAGCCAACTGCTCTTCCCAGTAGTGATCAAAAAAAAAACTGCTCTTCCCAGTAACCTACGAAACGGCTTAAACAAAAGTCAACTGCGACGAAGTTCATTCCGTAGGCGTAACGTGCCTGCTGCTGCTGGTTCGAGGTGGCTAACACGAGGGGGCGCCACCGGCCTCGGCTCGCCGCGCCCGGTTCCGAGACATCAGATTAAAAAAAAGGGATGCACTCGACGGCCGCGTCGACCGGGGCAGGCGCGAAACTGTGACGGGTGACCAGGGGGAACCCATACCCTACGGCCGGCCCTGTTGGTTTTGGTCCCTCGCGGACGCCGTACGTCTTGCCGTGACCGGTGAGTTTGCGCGCCGCGCAGCGGCATATCCGCCACGCTCTTTTGGTTCTCGGCAAAAAAAAGCTTTTCAACACGTACCTGTCGCGAATCTACTTAGATACATTCTAAATTAGAATTCATTTGACTTTTCTCTTCTTACCCTAAGTTTGATCACTCGTCTTATTTAAAAATTTGTGAACGGAGTGATTGATTCTTAGATTAAGGTTTTAATTTTAATGTTTATCTATATATATAAAAAGAAATGTACTTATTCAATTTGGCATGGACGGTTATAGTACAAGTAAAGCTTCTTGGAGCATCCGTCGCTCCACACGTATTGATTCGGGCTTAACTAGTGGTACAGTACGAGTGTCCGAGCACCATACTACCCCGCTGTCCTGTCCCGGTGGGCCCCACGAGCAATAGAGACACGAGAGCAAGTGGCTGGCCCCACGAGCCAGCAGTTGATTATCCTAAGGTTCTAGCATCCTCCTAGGTGTCTTCTGAATTCTGACCCAGATTTGTTTTTTTCATCTTTTACGGACCGACGTGCCAAGCGGAAGCCGGCTGGAAAGACAGTTTAATTATGCACCGGAACCGGCCGATCACGGCGGTGAAAAAACTGAAAACGTGCACATCGTAGACCCTGATTCAGCAAGCAAGCCTAGCGGTAGCGCGGCCCGAGGGAGGGGATGAAACAATCAAAGCAAGGAGCCAAGGAAGAGGAAGGCAGCGCGAGCGCACCTGGACCATGGCGAGCACGCAGGGCGGGTCGCCGGAGGCGGCGAAGGGCACGAGCAGGCGGCGCGCCTCGGGGGAGGGCTCGAAGTCCCTGAACATCTCGTCGCCGGTGAAGTCGGCACGCGCGACGGCGAACAGGGCGCCCTCGCCCGTGCAGTCGATCTCGATCCGCCCCCCCTGGCCCACCGCGAGCCGCCCCGCCAGCGGGTAGAACGCCACCAGCGCCCTGGCGAGCGCCTCCCGCAGGCGCGCCGGGTCGAAGAACGACCCCTCCCCCTCTCGCTCCTCCCCGGCACCGGCACCGGCGGCCGCATCGGGCCTCGGGTAGTAGTAGACGAGCGGCGTGTGGGTCTTGGGCACCGCCAGGTCCAGGTTGGACAGCCACAGCGCGTGCCGCGGCGTCGCCTCGCTCGGCGGCACCAGCGTCGTCTCCACCACCTCCACCTTCATCCTCGCCCGCTCTGATTTGTGCGCGGGTGCGTGTGTGTCTGTGTCTGCCTCTCTGGTCTGCAGTGTGCTTGAGCGGCGCGCTATGAAGGGAGGGTGATGGTTTATTATAAAGAGCGGGTGGGAAGGGGATGGGGTTAATTGTCTAATTGACGTGCATCGACTAATCTAACGCCTGCGGCTAATCGTCCTCACGTGCGCTGGCACATGGAGGGAACGAGAAAGACGCTGCGATCCGGCTTGTCGTTCGCCCGTGGTAACTCGACTAGCATGCCCTGTCGTTCGCCCGTGGTAACTCGACTGGCGTGCCCTGGTGCGCAGAACAGTACTTTCCAGTTGATAAACAGTGTTTTCTCCCCCGGCAAATCGGCCTACGCCAAATTTCAACAACTATTAGTTGTAATTACAGCTCACTAGCCTACATTTATAAGGTATTTGGTTCGAGGAATGAGTTAGTTTACCATCTACTCGTAATATATAAGTTGTCTATCTCAACGATCAACTATTAGTCGCAATTATAGCTCACTAGCCTATGCAATTACGATATACTTCATTGATCCAGAATAAGTGTCATTCTCACCTTATGTGAAGTCAACCCTTTCAACTTTAACTATATATATATATAATATTAATATTTATATACATAATAAATATCATAGATCAGATTAATTGTTGAATATATTTTTTATAATAAACATATTTGGAGACAGAAATGTTACTATTTTTATAAATCTAGTCAAACTTAACACATAACTCAAAACGACATTTATTTTAGGACGAAGGGGCTACAAATTAGTAATATATCATTCACTAACCTACATATATAGGGTATTTGGTTCGAGGAATGAGTTAGTTCACCATCTACCCGTCCCTTGCGAACAGGTTAGATGCATCATTACCTTAATCCTCACAAGCTAATATTTAGCAGTACTAGTACGAGGATGGAGTTATCCCACCAATTGAGGAATGGACTCATTATACACCACCTCATCTAAGACGGAGTGGCTCCTCAAACCAAATACACTATTAGTTATTCACATCAGCGTAGCACGTCATCAAGTAACATTAATTTGTACTACCTCCATTATCGTTTATAAGGCGCACAGCCGCACACGGCATACTAAGATTTAAGCTTTAAAAACCTTGAGCAATAATTTAACTAATAAATTTTAATTACTACAACATAAAACTTTAAGGTTAGATTTGCAATTAAATCTACTATCCAATTACCATAAATTTATAACTGAATAATATAAAAATCAAATAAATAGATAATCAAAGTGCAATTTGGAAGATCATATCATATCAAGCTGCGCCTTAAAAAGAAATGGACGGAATAATAGTTTATCCATTTACATAAGTAATTGGATGATGTGTTAATCCCACACGACAACGCACGGGCTATGTTTGACAGCTTTTGGTTAACAAGGGTTTAAACTACAGTTGGCCCGTGGAAACTCTTGCGCGCTTGTCGGGAGCGCGGCAGCATATACGGCTTCTGTGACACTGGAGTGATGCGGCTTTTTGTCGGCACCTTTCCCGTCCGTTCCATGCGCCTTCCCCCTTGGCCCTTGCTCTTTCCAAGTCAAGACCAAAAGGTGGTGGAATACTGGATGGATGCATCGTGCGTGGCTGGACTATTTTTTCCCCTTTTACCGCCTGTCTGCGGGGAAAACACTCTTGGGCCTACAGAATGATTGATCGATCCTTCCTAACCGCTGCGGTGCGGCAAGTGTTTGTTTTCCTCTCCGGAGCACGTGAAAAGCTCGCCGCCGCCGCCGCCGATGTTGTCTACGCTGCAGAACAGCGCAAAGGTGCGTGTGTGTGTCGCCGACGTGGAATGGCCGAATGGGAGTCCATGAAATTCTGCGGATAAGCAAGTGCACAATATATATTCAACTTGTTGGTTTCAGCCAGGGCTTATCAGCCATGATACAATGTTTTTCTCTCACAACAAATTAGCACCAGTCAAGCTTATTAGTCCAGAAACTAACCAACGAACAAGCTGCCTCATGTGACCATGTCAAGTCAAATTTCACAGAGAGGGAGTGTAAGGGCCTCTTTGGCAGGGCTCCGGCTCCTGCACTGTAGCCGGGTGTTGGCCGCCCAGCAACCGACAGGTGCCTACAGGAGCCGGAGTCGCGGAGCAAGAAAAACGAGCTTCTTCGGCTCCAGTTGTATCAGTGAGAGATGAAAGAAGGAGAAAGAAAAACAACTCTGGTAAACAGTAACGAGAGTGTCGGCAGCCCGAGCGTGCCAAAGAGGCCCGAGTGAAGCGGCGGCTCCGGCTCCGATCCACCGATCGTCCAACACGCTATCCATCTGCTGCGTTGCGCGTGTACACGATGACGTCTCCCTAAGTCAAGCCGTAACTTTCTGCATCCAACCTCATTCAGAAAAATATGGTCACGGGCACTGACGTATTGCGGCTGCTATCCCAGAACGTACCTGTATACAATACGTAAAGTCAACTTTGGATTTGGAAGTATATTTGTCAATCACAATATTGTTGCAGCCCACTATACTAATAGAAGATAGAAGAATAAAAGGGCCAAGTTAATTAAGCCATGTTGTCTGCATTTTAGCAGGGAGCAACTTGGACGGCAGCCACCAGTCAGCATCGCTGAACAAAAATGTCTGGCCTGGACTGGCAGCCTGTTCGGCTGGTAACAACCGGCTGGTGCTGGAAACCAGCTGGCACAGGGAACATCAGCCAGCACAGTTCCATCCAGCCAGCACACATGCAGCCAATAGAAAACCCAGCTCATTTCAAACAGATGGCGCGAACAGCACAGGATGTGTCCATCCCAAAAAAAAAATGGCGCCAACAGATCTTTCATTCAGTGGTGCCAAACCCATCATCCATTCAAATAAAAATACATCATCTCAAATAACAGTCAACTTAAGGGCTGCTAACAGTCCATTAGAAGTTAATCCATTACAAGTTCACTACACATAACTGAAGCCTGCAAGAAGTTGTACAATAGTTCAAATTACATACACCAATTCAAATTACAATTCTTGCTGACAAATCATGTAGCCTGCAGGTTACACAAAAATGAAGATTCGAATTCGGTCTTCTTGCCACCTCTGTCCTCCAAGGCAGGCAATCAACATTCAAACGAGATAGATAACTTGCAGGAACCATGGCCTGAAGGAAATCAGGAGTAAAACAAGAATCCATAAGCACGACGTTAAGCGATCAAGATGTATGGCACAAACAAGTTGCTCAATTGGTTGCAAGCAAAGAACTGAGCACTGCATTATGATTGCAAAGGTGTTTGTGGAAGAACTGAGCAATGCACTATCACTGCTTTGTGACCCAACCTATGCAATTGCCACAAATGGTTTAGATCTTATATTTCACGAACATTGTCACCCAAATTCGTATCAATGCAACAAACTGGACAATATTCACACTCACAAACACAACATAGTTGCTACTTAAATGGGCACTGCCTCATGTTCAGCATTGGTACCTAAACCTTTAACCCCCTCTTTAGACATGCATTCAAATCGAATTAATTAAACCATGAAACACCGATAGTGTACACAATGCAACTACACAGCCACAAAGAAAACTATTAACAGAATGAGGATCACCTTTGCAAACCAGCCTATGCAGCACCACAAGTGTGTCCTGGGCAACCTATAAAACAAAAGAAGAACCCATCCTATATTAATGGCCACTAAGGGCAGCATAACCCAGTCTTTATGCATGGCACAAATACATGGGACGGCATAAATTACCTTTGTTGCATCATTGCCCCCAGAGAGCCAAAGATATGTAGTCCCTCACTAATGACATAGTGGAATTAGCATTGATCTGAACCCAATCCGACGGTGGGTACGTAGGCGAACCAACTCCAATCTCACGATTGCGTAAAAAATTGTGCAATGCAAAGCATGACATAATAATGAGTGAAGTTAAATTTCTCTTGTCTAGATAATGTGTCCGTGTCTACACCCCTAAAATCGTCGAGATGGTACCTTGTATTTTTTGAATGGAGCCAAGTAGCCAGTGTCCAACGCATATCCTGCGTCCACCAAATAGTAGCGTCCTGCAACACATGCAACATTTCAGTTGAAACAGTTTCGGTTTCCTCAAAGGCAAGTATGAAAAAATGGGACAATGATTGCATGGCACTACTCACTAACCTACTGGTGGATGCGGGAACGATGGTTGCTGCCAACATTCTCTTAGTACGGCCATGTCATGCACTGACCCCGCCATCCCGGCCCCCACAAACGTGAAGCGCATATCCATGTCCACAATGGCACAAACATTAATTGTCACATCTCCTTTCCTGTTTATGTAGTCAAGTTTGTCCTCCTTGTTCACCGACACTTTAATATGAGTTCCATCCAACGCCCCAATGCAACCATCAAAAAATGGTGCATATGTTGCAAACTGAGCGTGCACTCCAGCATAAGTACTATCAATTGGAACTAAAATACTATCTGCCCATCTACTAACAATCTCGGCCGCATGAGTAACCTTCTTGCTTACTGTATCTAAAGACCGTTCAAATCTATCCCTACTCCTTCTAGCTGCCCCGTTGTGAGCACAAGTCCACACATACAAACCTAAAGTTTCTATGGATCCAGTCTGTTGTGTACCCTTCAATCCATACTCAACTAAAATATTGTGCAGATGCAGAAAAGCATCAGGAGACATACGCAGGTTTTCTTTGCACCTTTGTTCGTTTTGCAGATTGAGTTCCATCCACTGACGCCCGCTCATCTTTGGGAAGGGGACGGCTGGGTTCACCATTGGAACCGCATTGTCCACTGCTGCTTTTAACCATGTGAGGAGGACAGCAGCAGCCACTATGTTGTAAGTTACTGTTCGTTCGCTCGAGGTGTCGCTGATGTCGGAGTCCTCAGGGCTGCTCATCTGCAAGAGCATGATATATAAATTAGGTATGCCTAGTAAACAAAATAACAGTCCAGAAAGTAGCTCAGCCAAGAATACTAACTGCCAATATTGAAAGTCGTTGCAAATAAGATGCTCAGCAAGGGATGACATTAAGTAAAAGGGTGAACAATAAATTTAGATTTAACTGGCCTTATTGAGTACTGAATCTTGCTGTAAATTTAAGCACATTTAAATTGTCAGGCTCCTCTTCGGTGCATCCCTCACAGCTCCCACTGGTGGCACATTCTCTTTGTTGCTTGACGGTGACAGGGCCTGTCGAGCCGGTGGCTTCACAGCACCTTTCACTAGCACAGCTCCTGGCGAGAGCATGATATACAAATTAGGTATGGCTGACAAACAAAATAGCAGTTTTGTCTAAGTTGGTCACAACAAGCATTGTATTGCTAAGCTGTGCAGTATTGACTAAGTAGTACAATCTAGGTTCAGTGCATGACGTACTGAATACTAAAAATTATGAAACTGAACAAAAAATAAAACTAACAATTGAACTTAATTGAGACAATAAAGCTGAACATAATATGTCTCAGTAGACGTCCAGTTCATATCTAACACAGATCTTGAAAACTGAGATGTTATTAAAATAATTATTCAAACTAAGAAAGCACTCAAGCTGCATAGCTTAGCTTATAACAGATCTAACACAATAACACTGAAGACACATGGTGGCCAATAAAAATTATGCCAACATACAAAACAAAATAGAACTGATGACCTAAAAAGGGAGCAAATCACAAAAATATAGTTTTTGCAACATGGACAGAAACACAAAGAAGGCAAATAAAAGAGCAAGGATCTGAACTCATACCTAAATGTGCTCCCTGTCAACCACACTGCCACTGACCTAAAAGGCAATGAAAACAATGAAACTAAACTGAAATACTTTGGATTTGCATAAGAATGGCCCTGCAGACACAAATACCTTTAGTTTTTCAAAGTGACCACAGCAGCCGATGGGATGGTCCAGAGAAACAGCACCACCGCTACAAACTGGAAAAGTAGGATAATGTGAGAAGTCACAATAAGCGAGTTAGCAAGATAACATAAAACTCCAATTAATAGAGTCTTGTCTTGTTACAAGTTGTAGGTGAACCTACAACCAACGCATGTACATCACAGTACACAATTTATTTGATTAGCGAAAAAAAATGAGTACACAAAGTTCAGGCCACAGGCCACAACATATCGATGCAACTAAGCAAACAATGTCCAGGGAACATTACAATTACAATTAAAAAACGAAACGAACATAGGGCAAACATACATCCTCAACATGCACAATTCAAACATAAAACTACATAGATTGGCGCAGTAGGAACGTTCGTTGGGATAATGACTACTTGTATCTAGCTCTCAGAACCTCCCAGCAGGCCTCAATCAAGTTCATGTGGCCCTCTTTGGTTTCCATGGTCATAAAGTTCCTACGGTCAACTGTGTTCTTGAACACAACTAACGCATGAGCAAACGCAGGATCAGACTCGGCGACCCCATCTTGTTTCATAAGTTGCTTCACTTTGGCCATCTCCTCCTCGTGCTTGCTTGACCCCGCCTTCTCCTGCTGCTGGTTCTTAATGAACTGGGTCAGGTCTTCAAGGCACTCTTCAATGGAAACAGTTTTCTTACTGGGGGGGTGCTGTTGATGGAATGTTCTCTATGGGTTTGTTTGGAGGACCGGCTGACACTATGTGTACCTACAGGTTCCTGGGACATGTCGTGTGGACTTGCATTGGTAGGAGTACTCGGTGTCCTCTCGCGTTGATGGCCACCAGCAGCGAGCAGGGTGCCCCTTTCACGGGGGGTGCGTCCCCAAAGAGTGACTAATAAGTCAAGGCATTTGGGAACTTTGGTCCGCTGCACTACCGAGTGGCTAGTTTTCTGCACAAGTGCCATGGTTCCACAAGTTAGGCCGAATAGAATAGGAGCGTCCATAGTAATTGGTAGTGAGTGGGTTAGAAAGAAAAAGGTCGAAGGAAGTACCCCATTGCCATCCTCAAAAAATGAGGGGTCAACTGCGACGCCTCCTGTGATCGGGTCACGGCCCAAGCCAGTGTGGGTTTGAAGGTCACGCCAAACGAAATATGACAGCTTCAGGTCACTCAACTTGTTCTGAAGCTACTTCTTGTCATAACCCAACTTTGTTCTGTTTTCGAATTGTGGGTAAAGATTGTTCCACCCGACGGTCGTGAGGCCTCGTTGGCTCCAGTGCAAGAGGTTTTTCTGTTCTATGACTAATTTGAGAAAGATTCTCAAGGTGGCTTCATCCCAGTTAGCACGGTCAGTAGACATCTGTTGGCATTTCGAAATTGTATGGTACGATGATTGCAGCATACAAGCAAATTTGCAGCAATTGTAAGAGTGACAAACAGGGGAGTTAGGTCGTAATACAAGGGGACTTGCCTTGCCAGAAGTCCTCGCGCGTTTTGAACGGCGGATGCAGTGCCTGCCTTTAGGAGAGGAGCAGGACGAAGCGGACGCTGCCGCCAGTGTGCCAGATCCGGCGAACTGACAGGCGGATCCGTTGGCGCCGGGCGACCTCAGCTGCAATAGGAGCACGTGGGTGTCAGATCCAGTGGGGGTGGGGTGGGGGGGGGGGGACGACGGCGGCGTCGGATCCGCAAGGCGGGTCACAGAGAAACCACCTGCGGGGTAAAGGCTAAAGGCCTAACCGCTTCAACCACGCCGTGCTATGCCGGCCGGGCAAGCGCCAATCCCGTAGCTACCCGGAAAACAGGGACGGACCAAGGAACCGCGGGCGCGGCCACCGACCACAGCATTTTCCCCCCACGGCCTCAAAGAAAACGGTAAAACAAAAACAAGGACGGGGGACAAGAAGAATCGGGAAAAAAGCAGGGATCTTTGGGCTGCTTACCGAACACGGCGAGCCGATCTAACGCGTAGCGGCGGCGAGGACCCAGAAGCTTCGGCGGTGGAGAGGACGGCGGATTTGCGTAGGATTTTTCGCCTTTTTCTTGCGGTGGAGAAAGGTAGTGCTGTGGAGAGGAGTGAGGAGAGAGAGGGAGGGCTCCGCGGGGACGAAGTGGAGTCCAGAGTGTGGGAGGTTTCGACGGCACCGGGGAAGGAACGGAGAACCGGAGCTCACACCGGTGGCGACCCGCACGGTGGAAACCCTAGGCGTGGGTGCGCGGGGGACGGAGTGAGGGAGGGAGGACTACGGAGTGAGTGAGTGAGCGACTCAGACGCGGAGGGATGCTGGCTTTACAGCCGTTCGGCTGGACTTGGGCCAGCCGAACGGCTGGGCTGATCAGCCCAGCCAGCCGCTTTTGCCCAGCCGAACGGGCTGTGGATTGGCCGGCGGGCCGGGCGCCTTCACTCTCAGTTAATGGTAGTTGTCAATTGTTTAAGAGCTCCATGGCTATAGTCAATTGAAGCTACAAGAATCAGTTGAATGAATCATCAGCCATTGCGCCGTGCATGCATCAAGGCCGGTCCAGTTGGCCGTCGTCCATTTACTTGTGCAGTTGTGCTTTTGTTGAGAAGTCAGCAGCGTTCTTATTTATAAAAAGAAAAGTAGCAGCTTGTACTGTTGCAGTGCAGTACTGGTTGGTGCTTCCGCAGCTTTTGTTTGGAGACGAGACCATCACTGACAGCACTTGGCTGGTTGGTGCATGGTGCCTGTGCCAGCCATTGAGAAATCGGATCATGTTCAGTAAGGGGCTGGGGCTTGTTTAGTTGGCGAAATTTTTGAGAAAATGGCACTGTAGTATTTTCGTTGTTATTTGATAATTAGTGTTCAATTATAGTCTAATTAGGCTTAAAAGATTCGTCTCGTGAATTTCGTCTAAACTGTGTAATTAGTTTTATTTTTTATTTATATTTAATGCTTCATGCATGAGTCCAAAGATTCGATGTGACGGGGAATCTTGAAAAATTTTGGGAACTAAACACTACCCTGTTCAGTTCCAAAATTTTTTTGCGTAGGACCCATCACATCGAATCTTGCGGCACATGCATGAAGTGCTAAATGTAGACGAAAAAAAATAATTGCACAGTTGGATGAGAAATCGCGAGACGAAACTTTCAAACCTAATTAGTCTATAATTAGACACTAATGGCCAAATAGAAACGAAAATGCTACGGTAGCCAAAACCCAAAAAATTTTGCATCTAAAAGTGCCCTAATATTGTTGGTCAGTGATCTGCAGAACCTGGTTATCTGGCTCCACTCTGTATTGTATTGTGCCCCTTTGGTCTTTTTATTTTCTGATTGATGAGACGGTATGATTGTGAATGGTTTTCCACAAACTTTCAGAAAATGTATCTGGTTTTTCCTTCGATCCAAAAGGCCGCCTACTGCTCTGGAATTTGGATGCGCACAAGTCGTCAGTGGAGGAGGCGATTTTGTTGCAGTCGTTTGCGTTGCCCTGGTGTGACGCCGTCCAACGGCGGAACGCCCGCGCGTTCTTGGCGCTCGCCGCCGCTCGGTCTCGACTCATGGATCGAGCAGACGAACACGAGGGCGTGGCAAGGAAGACCGACGAGCGAGTCCCGCCTGAGGCTGTCGTCCTACGATCCGAAAGGCGAACCCAACTCGAGACTTGCAGCTACTACATTCTTGTCCGCCCGTCGCCGAGGATGAACACCACCGCCGTTCCGATCAGCGTAACCGATCAACCGCGACGGACAGGGAACGTTGAAAGTCAAGTCGAGCCGTACGGGCAGTGACAGAGGCGCTCGCACCCGCGACAGCAGATGTGGCTGCCTGCCATGACACGTTCCCTCCTCGCGACCTCGCCTGCTCGTGCCGTGCCGTACGTCACCGCGGCCGTGGCGCCGGTGGAAACAACACGTCATGCCGTCGCGAGCGTCAGCTTCTGGGTCGTGGGCACGGAGGAAGGGAATTAAACGCGCGCGCTGACCGGCAGGTTTGGATTGGACGCGCGCGCTAGCTGCGTCCTGGCGGGGCGGCACCGGCGCGGAGGCCCGTCGAGGCGACGACGTGGGCAGCGGGTGCCCGTGCGTGACCGGCGAAGCAGCTTATAGGACTTTACTAGGTGTACTGTGTACCCCCAGGCACCCGGCACGACCAGTCTGTAATCTATTTTGAATAGCCAGCCACATGAAAATTCTGATTTTCAAAGGGGCTTTATTCTTCCACAGGCATTTTATTCTTTTGTTTGAAATACCCCTAAACACAAGATTGTGGTACATTGATCTAGTTGAATAATGACCTGACTTTTCAAAGATCCATTGATAAGAGCAAGAGCAATGTATCTGGCTGAACTAGTCCATAAGAGTGGGCCCCACAGCAGGTGGCAATAGTAAAATTGCAAGCCACAATGTATCTGGATCAGCCGGTCTATAGGAGTGGGTCCCACGATGAAATAAAAAATCTCACCTCAACCTCCCGTGTCCCTTCACGCGAGTGGATGGAGAACTCCGCCCTCAACCTGTTCGCCGCTGTCGCCGCCTCCGTCTTCTCCGTCCCCGATCTCACTCCTTCCATCAAATTGGACCATGGCCTTCCATGTATACCTCCTCAAGTATCGCATCTACTAGGATCTGCAACTTCCCTGCCCTTATGTAGCCTACGAAGTCAGATCGGCCGGCGTCCGCGAATGGCTCACGCGGCAACCTGGAGAGCGGCAACCTGCCCGCGGATGGCCGGCGCGGCAACCTGGAGGGCGGCGACCTGCCCGCAGATGCCTGGGCGGCGACTCGCGTGGCGCGCGGACGCCCGACATGACAGGCACGCCGCACGCGGACGGCCGGGTCGCACGGACTCTAGAGGTGGCGACCTCTTGTGGCTTGGGGACGCTGGGGCATTGACATCGTGGGGGACTCCCAAGCTGAAGACCGAGCATGATCTGTGCTTCTGCATCTCATCAGGTATAATCTCGGCTAAGTTACTACTTCAGTTTTAGTTAGGAAAAACTAGAATCTTTAGTTTGTAGCCAAACAAACTACACTTGGTTGAAGACAGTAGTTCTAGTTCTTTTGTAAAACTGAGAACAATGAAACGAAGAAGTACAGTTGCCTTACTTTAGATTACAAAGCATTTGAAGAAAAACACACAATACTAAACTAATTGGACAAGCCATTATCTAGCTGGCGCGGTACTGTAAAATTACATGAATGATCTTCCAAAAAAAAATACATGGATGAGACTCTACTCTTGGTCTGCTTCATGCTGTTGTGTACTGAATTTTTGCCATATGTGCTCTATCAAATCTTCCTTGAGGCGAATGTGAGTTGATCGATTGTGAATTTCCATGTCTTTGTCTAGTACATCTGTGAATCCATAGATTGGTCCATGTGCAAGCCCGCTTATATTTGGGGAAGATTGCCCTTGCTCATATGTGTTATCATCTGGTATGTCATAGATGCCTCTCATCCTCTATTATCATGTTGTGCAATATAACACATGCATACATAATATTGGCGAGTTCTTCCCGTTCCCATAGTCTTGCTGGGTGACATATGATAGCCCAACGCTTTTGCAACACCCCAAAAGCTCGTTCCATAGCTTTTCATTCTCCTTCTTGAAAACTTGCAAATAATTTATGCTTAGCACTTAGTGGTCTGTTGATTGTCTTCACATATGTAGCCCATTCTGGATAGATACCGTCAGCTAGATAGTAACCCATGCTATATTGTGTCCCGTTAATAGTGAACTGAACCTCAGGTGCTTTGCCTTGTAGCTGTTCTGTGAATAAAGGTGACTGGTCAAGCACATTAATATCATTGTTTGAACCAGCGGCTCCAAAAAAGCATGCCAATTCCATAGGTCATAAGACGCAACAGCCTCTAGCATTATGGTAGGTACCTTATAATCACCTCGAGTGAATTGCCCTTTTTAAGCAACCGGGCAATTTTGCCACTCCCAATGCATACAATCAAGACTACCCAACATCCCAGGGAAACCACGTTGATCTGCTACTTGCAGTAAACGTTGGATGTCTGCATCAGTAGGCTTGCGTAGATATTGCGCACTGAATAGGCTTCTAACACCATGCACAAAATGAATCAAACACTCCATTGCTGTACTCTCAGCAACCCCGAATGTTTCATCCATAAGATCAGCTGGTGAACCATATGCCAACATTTTAATGGCAGCAGTACATTTCTGTAATGGTGATAGACCCACTTTGCTAAATGCATCTCGCCGTAGACGAAAATATGGAGACCAAACACCTAGAGCTTCGACTATGCGCAAAAATAAATGCTTTCTCATGCGAAATCTTCTACGAAACTGATTATCTGTGTACAAGGAATTATCTAAAAAATATTTAGCAACTAGTCTGTTGTAATCACCTTCATGGTCTCTGTTGATGTACCTCCTTGTGTAACCCCCACGTCGAATAGAGGACCTAGCTGATTCAGCTTCAATCTCCTGCTCAAGCTCAGCCTCAATCTGTGCTTCAAGCTCGGACTCAATAGAATCATCGGAGTCAGTTGACATTTTTACTACTGAATGAGGGAGTGTTGTCTTGTGAATGAGACAGTGGCTGTCCACTGGTGTCTAGTGAATGAGGGAGTGCTATCTTGTGAATGAGGGAGTGGTGTATTGGAGTGGTGGTCATATTTGTAGCTAGTGTCCACTATGCAACAGCTATATTTTGTTTGTCTTTTTCTCAACAGCTATCTGCTGCTTTTGGCATGACCTCAACAGCTATATTTTGCTTGTCTTTTTCTCAACAGCTATATTTTGCAACAACCATCTGCTGGTTTTATTAATATTAGGTGTACATTAATACTGGGGGTACAACGTTGCAAACTAAAACATAAGCTACCTTAAAATTACAAATACACTGCCAACACTAAGAAAAATAACACTTAATACTAGGGGTACAACCATGCAACCTAATACATAAACTAACTCTTAGCTTACAGATACACTTACAACACTTGAAATCTCTTGCTACTTTTCTACTCAGCCAAGTCTTTTGCTATCTGGTCCAGTATAGTGTCATGCCTATTTTTTTATTTTTCATTGAAGTTCGAGGTATCTATTGCAAGCAGCTTCAAATAGGTATTATATTTTTTGTCTCTTGCTGTTTTTGCTTTCATTGACATAGCTTCATGATACATAACCATATTCTGACTTGGTTGGTTGCTCAAAGGAGATGGTGCAACAGATTTTCCTGTCCCTTTCAGTCTTGCCTTAGCTTTCTTCTGCCCCTCAGGACGTCCTCTTTACTCATGGTTTCCTCCTCCGTGTCTTGGTTCGATGAAGAAGTATACGCTCCTGATTTAGATATCTTGGTCCTTTTGGTTGTGCTCTCCTCTTGGATGATTCTACGCCATTTGGGCATCTCCCTGGCCACTTTCCACAGGTACTCATATATGAAAGACCTACCCTTGTTGATGAGGACATCCTCCACTATTAACCGCTGGCAAAGATGCAACAAAGGGGCCAAGTGGCCTAGTTGTAGTCGGGCGGCGACCGTGTGAGCCTCTGAATAATCCCACCTTGCTTAGCTTGGGAGGAGGAAGCCACCTTAAAAGGGAGAGCCACCCTTCCCCTATTGGACTAGTCTTTTAGGGATATTGGGCCTTTCCCCGAGTGGGTGTGCCTGAGAACTGTTGGGGTTCGGGCAGCCTTAATTTATTGGGCCTCGGCCAACCCCACTTGGGCCGGATGCATCATTTGGTATCAGAGCTGGGCCCTTGTTTAAGGGGGTGGGAATGATGAGGACATCCTCCACTATTAACCGCTGGCAAAGACGCAACAAAGGGGCCAAGTGGCCTAGTTGTAGTCGGGCGGCGACCGTGTGAGCCTCTGAATAATCCCACCTTGCTTAGCTTGGGAGGAGGAAGCCACCTTAAAAGGGAGAGCCACCCTTCCCCTATTGGACTAGTCTTTTAGGGATATTGGGCCTTTCCCCGAGTGGGTGTGCCTGAGAACTGTTGGGGTTCGGGCAGCCTTAATTTATTGGGCCTCGGCCAACCCCACTTGGGCCGGATGCATCACTTGTTTTGTCCCTTGAACATCTCATGGGCAGTTTTCAGTACCATGTCATCAGATTGCCCACTGCTGTGTGCACTCATAGCTTTAGCATAAGCCCCATTGAACTTTGTGATATCCCTCTTCACATCACCCAGTGTGTCTTCAATTGTTTGACTGACCTCTTGTGGCCATTTTTTGGCGCATTGTCGTTGAACTCAGCAGCTACAACTTTCCAATAGTACTCAAATTTCCTGTCGTTGCCGATTACAAGATCAGTGGAGTGATGTGTCCATGAACTAAATAGCCGTTCATTTTCTTCTTCACTCCAATTGATGCGTTGACGCCTCTTTGGTTCTTCTTCACTGCTATCACTTAACTCTTCAATGTTGACTGATTGCTTCTCTTGTTGTGCAGAGCATCGTGAACTAGTCTCGGATCCATGGGAAGAAGTGTTGGCTGCCGCTCCACCAAAATGGGCGAAATGCAGCACTGATGGTGGCCTATTGGCAGTAGGTGCACCCAAAGGAACAACACTTTCATGGAGATGAAATCCTTGAAAGCTTGGTGGCGGGGGCTGTAGCCAACTCCCTTGCTGATGAACACCTTGAAATCTGGGAGGAGAATGGCCATATGGTGGGTGGATTCCTGGAGGACCAAAAGGATTGAAGTTCTGTAGAAAATTGGATGTTCCAAAGGGAAACTGAGATTGGGGTGTAGGTGGTGAGATTTGGCCACTACTCTCTGAGTATTGGGTTGGAGAGTCATGATTCAGGAGATTGGAAAAGTTTCTAGGGGAGGGTTCCATTGGAACTACTAGTGTTCTAGACTCCAATCTCAGTTGCTGCTGAGAATTGTGCAGCAAGATCATCCACTTTTGTAGGCAGAAGATGGAGTTCAGCAAGTATGGTGCATGTGGACAGAGACGGTGTGGAGGGACACGGAGATGGAAGAGGGGCAACGGTTACTTGCAAGCCAACGGCTACCTGTTACTTTAATGTATTGTGTTAGATGTACAGCCCATTTGTACTTTTTTATTTTCTTGTGGGCTGGCCATAGCGCAATGGTTACCTTTTCCTATTTCTTTGTTATGGACCGGCCTGACAATGTATCAGCTAGCTGATACTAAATTTTTTATTACCTATGGACTAGTTTTTGCCTACATTGTGGTTGCTCTAAGAGTCCTCTTAGCTATTGTTACCTAAGCTAAGGCTGTATATTTAGTTTGATTCTCGAAATTGTTTTTGTTGCTAAAAAGCAGAATGCTAACCAAGCAGATGGATTCTGAAACTGTCTTGACAGAAATAACCACTTTCATGTAGTATGATTTTCGCAGTACCTTAAACTCCGTTTTTGTTTTTAGCTTTCATCTTTTCCAAATAGGTAATAATAGAGAGATGGTTTATCGTTGTTTCAAGTCAAGGAAGATAAAGAAAGGAGACATGTTTCACCGTTGCTTTAACCAAATATAGATTATAACTTCTTTGCATCACATAGCTCACAATAGTCTTTCATAGCTCACACCTCACACCAGTTTTTTTTAATAGTTGATAGCTGAACCAAATAGACGCTAAATCCGTGGGTCTTTGGTTCTTCTGCCCAGCCTTGCCTAGCCTTGCCAAGTGAGGATGTTAGGCTAGTGGATGAATTTGGTTAGCTTGCTAACTATCTTGGTTTTTGTGTAAATCATATTTTCTAGAAAACTTTCTTGCTATGTTTAGCCAGCTGATTTGGATCGTTGGCCAGCCCTGACAAGCTTCTCGAGGCTTGTGCTACTAGGTAAGGCAAAACTTGCCCGAGACATTCCATAGTGTGCAAGTAGAGTAATTGGAACCGAAGCAATCTACTTATCTACAGGCACAGGATCCATATACATGCTGACTACTCTGTTTCGTCTGGCATCACAAGCTTCTCCTCTCTCCCCAAATACAAGAAAAATATTCTTCTTTAGTTGCTAAGCGTCGCAGCTTCAACTTGTGTGGCTCCATGATGCTGAGGTGTTGGCATTGGTAGCTGCAATGTAGGGATCTGAAATTATGAGAAGAGAAAGTTTGGTGGAATCGAGGACCGCTCTAAAATAAAATCACAAAATCGAGGACCGCTATGCAATGAAGTTGAGATTATGAGAACCGCTCCGCAATTTAGTCGAACGGCTTTGAAATAAAATCACATCATCAAAGATCACTCTGCGATTTAGTTGAAATTATGAGCACCCCTCTAAAACAAAATCATATAATCGAGGACAGCTCTGCAACTGCAAGTTGAGGCGCTCTGCAATGCAATATAGGGATCTAAAATTATGACAAGAGAAAGTTCCTAATGGAGCAACGCAAGTTGAAGCCACATAATCGAGGACCCCTCTGCAATGTAGTTGAAGCCACATAGTCCACCGCTCTGAAATTATGAGAAGAGAAACTTCCTCCTTGAGATGTTGGCATTTTCTCCATATAGTGTTTGGTAGAAGCACCGCTGCCAATGCCATGGTCAAACGACACCGGCACCAGGATGACACGTCCACACCGCCGCCAAGCGTACCTTCGTCCACGAACGAATGCAAATAAGGTATCCATTCAGTCAAAGTAGTTGAAGTTTATAGTAAATAGTATTCACGTTTATGTCTTCAAATCGATTTATTGTGAAATATATCTCAAAGTTAATCTAACAATACTTATTTTATATCATAAATGTTAGTATTTTTTGCATAACTTTATCAAACTTAAAAGCATTTGCCTCCTCAAAAAGCGAGAGTTGTGTTCTTTTGTATTTTTTGAGCAAGTTGCGTTCTTTTGTAGGGAGTAACGAGTATGCCACAGGCCAAATCCGAACCTCATGTGGAGTCAAACAAAATTGGATTTTCTATTTTATGATTTTTCTGTGATTTACTATGATTTTCAAAGATTCAGCCAAAATAAATAAAAAAGAAAAAGACAAAACTACCTTTGAAAACCGTTTATAACTGGTCAGGGAGGTAAACGAACGGTTTTAAAAGTTTAGGGAGGTGGTTTATCCGGTTTTAGAGTTCAGAAAGAAAAAAAAGACTTTCGCCAAATGAACGGTCCGCTCTGGCAAGACCCTAGTACTATTAGGTACAACACTGATCAACACTATGACCTATTCGTTCCATGCCATTGCCATGTTGGCACGCCGTGCCACCTTCTCAGCCTAGACACGACACTATAGCCCATTAGTCATGCGTGGCGGCATTATTGGCAGGCGTAGAGACACCAATAAGAATTAAACACAGTCCTATAGAACCTAAAACATAATGATAAGTGTTAACTAATGCAATTTTACTCATTTGTCATGGTCATCTTTAAATTTCAAAAGAACTCATATGCCACTCACCTGAAGTCCATTGAGAATGTTGTCATGTCTATTTTCCTTGGCTTACAAATTTAAGATATATTTGCAAGTTCTTAATAGAACCTTGAAGGGATCTAGTAAGGGCATAGGAGGGGGGTGGGGTGAGTAGGTCTGATTCTAAAAATCATGACTAATCAAAACTGATTAGCAGACCACGGAGTTTCCGAGTATCCCCATGGAACCTCCGTGTCGCAAAGGTTCCGAATAGATGCTCGGAGCCTCTGCACAATAGAGCACAACTTATAACTTCAGAATAAAATGTATGAAACTTGAATCGATTGTTATACCAGTCTTCCTGGAGGTTGTGTTGAGCTATCCAAACAAGTGGTTGCACCTAGACCTTGTGGAGCAAGTAGATCGGGTACAAACCCTGGAAATGCAATTGAAACACAAGTAATAGCAACAGATGCACAACACACAAGAGACACAATATTTATCCCGTGGTTTAGCTCGCCACCAAGGCTTGCGTAAGTCCACGTTGTTGAGGGAGCCACAAAGGCTTGGAGTTTCTTCCAACTCTTACCTTTTCTCAAGATCACCACCGAGTAGTGAACTTGAGGGTTCGACTAAGCAAATCCAGGAAATACAAACTTCCCGGAGAACCTCACAAAGCTTGGAGTGCTACATAGGCAACCTTTAGTTGGCTAGGAGGCTTTTCTCCAAGAGTAACAAACACCACAACGGCTAGGGTTTTCGCCAAGTGCTCAAATGGGAAGAAGCTTTGTAACAGAACCGACCAATTTATAAGAGCACAAGTACGAAAGCAATCACCGGAGTGATCAAACCGTCATACTTGAACCCATATAAACCCGGTAGTCAACTGAAACCACGAAGGATTTCAAACCAACTTGCATACAACCAAGATCATAGTAATTCAACATAACAAGCCACATGTTACATCCATTTCACAAGTAGTTCACAAGTACCTCATACATCAGAGTTCACATAGTTATTACAAAACGAGTTCACAAATAGCGGAAGCAAAGTAGTTTGAGACCATCACACACACTTAGTTTAAATACAAGCCAGTTCCATAGTCATATCCAGCAAAAGCAACATGATAAGATAACATAGATGATCATGCCCATGATCTAGTCTTTATCCCCCGCAGGGTGGAGACAATACTTGCAGTAGCCGTTATAGAGCACGTCATCTGCAACAAGGGGGAATAAACCTTGAGTACGAGAATGTACTCAGCTAGACTTACCCGTCGTAAACCAAAAATAAATGACACCAAGGAGTATGCAAGGCTTTATCGGTGGATCTTGCTTGACAACCATTTTGCATAAAAGCTTTAGTGATATGAGAGCATAATTTAAATTATTAGTAAGCAGCAAGTTATCCATATTAACCTGTCAACTAGATTAGCACCTATACTAGAGCAAGCAATTGATTAACTCCAAACATTAGTAACCATATCCGGTATAATGTTGTATAATCATCATCATCGATTTAACCATCAAGTTCAATTAAGTGCATCTACGTTGCCGCTGCTCAGTCAAGTTCTCACTATCCGGGAGAGACGGCGATTTGAATCGATTCCTATCCAGCTGGAGGGGTATTCCTAACACAAACCCAGGCATACCGCGCGAAGGCAGCCTTAGGTCACCTTTGGTACAACTCAGGAACAAAGTCGTGGGTCCGCCTAGCCCCGCACCCTCAGGGAGTCCACTCTGCCAGGGGGTCAATCTCACCTAGGACTTACGCCAATGGCTCCCCGCACATCCTTACTACCTCTAGAGTGCGTAGTTTCACTTTTTGGTTCCCTGCCTGAGTTGAGCTACTCGGCTTCGCGGTCGGAACGAGTTATCCGGCCAACTAAGTGACAGGCATGCGTTCAACATGACATGAGGACGTATAATGAATCGGTCCTTAACCGACACAGACGGGGATAGATCCACACCAAGACCTCCTTGCCTTGTTGCTTCTTCTATCGACATCCCGCCCGGTCACAATTCATTATTAACACATGGTTATTTTCCACGATAGCAATTATAGCCAACCGTGACCAGACATCATCCTACCTTGCAGGTGACAGGAAATCACCTGACTTTTACCAGTCTAAGCAAGGCTAAGCTTTGATTCGCTCCTGGACCTAAATAGGATTCAGGGTACGTTTACTAGACAAGGAATAGATATATATGCAGCAAGTGTTTGCATCCAATTCCTATCACTTAATGCATCAATAAATAAAGATACTCAAAGTAACCATTTTCAAAACATAGGAGACTTAGAATGCTCCGGGGCTTGCCTTTCAGAAAAGATGAAGGTTGGTGATCGGGGCACTCAAGAACTTCTTCGTTGACTCCTTCTTCGGGGGCCTGCACCTTCTGCTCCTGAGCTTGCTGCTGCTCCTCCGGAAGTACTTGCTCAAATTCCAGAAACGTGACTCCCTCCGAAACACCTATTGCATGCATATGCATAGTATAAGAATCATGCATGCACAAGAGATAGAAGGTGATGATGAAATGTACAGCCATGTATGGATGGACGCATGAAAGACATGATGATACAAGATTAACATCGATTTTACCGAGTAGGTGCATATCTCTTTTAGAAAACAAGAATGGCACACTCACCAAGCTCTAATAACCTAAGATAAAGTAGTTCATCTTCAGTAAGAGGTCTAGCACCTGCAACTAACAAGTTATTTTAATTAGCCCAGCATCTAACTTATCACATCGACTCATATCAAGCAAACAAGTTATTCACTGAAATCACAGTTTTTAGGCTGCAAACAGCAGCTACAAGTTTGATCCATAACTGGAGTTCTACAGGTCCAAATACCATGATTTAAGACTTTTTGGAAAGCTTATAAAATTGTCTACAACTTTTATTTAATCACAACAGTCTAATTCAAACTCGAACTAGGTCAAACAGACTGATCTCACAAAAATGTCCGTGGATTCCAGAGAATAGGCAGTTGGGAGTGCTGTCTTCCAACTGAGATAACTCTCAAAATACTAGGCCAAATGCCTTGAAATTCTGACACAAGCTAGATAAACAAGTTTCCGACAACTTTGTTATTGACCAATTTCACAGCAAACATCAAATTCACCAGTTAATTTGCTTAACTCTAAAATCTGTCCAGAAAGTCACTATAAATGAATTATAGTGAAAATAATATTTCATTACATACAAGAATAACACCATGAGTACTACCAATGCTATCAACAGTTAACATACATCAAGTGAACACTAGAAAACATAGTGGTCATTCCTAAATAAATTATTTTCATACCTTTATTAATTTATTTAGATACTTAGGTTAAATAATAAACACATATCCAAAGTGTATAGAAAATTCCACAAAAATTACAGTAGCTTATACATGTCTCCAATAGGCTACTGTATAAATTTTACATCATTTGAACAAGCATAACATCCTACACAAAAATAACAAGACCGTAGGACTTAAAATAGCATAAATAGAAAACCCTAGTGAAAAGTGTCAAGCAACAGATTTTATATTTTTCTTAGGTTCATCATAACACCATAACACTGTACAAAAAGTTTCATGCTCACTGGATACATATTTTTACCATGAAAAATAGCACAAGAATCTCCTAATTATAAAAGGGAAATTAATAACTCAAAAACTATCCATGCAATGACTCTCAAATTTTTACCAGAGCTTATACTCATCAAGAATAGGTCACCATACAAATTTCATAATTTGTGGAGCACTGCAACTCTAGATATGAGTTAAATAAGTTTGCATTCATTTAAAAACACATTTAAGTTCCAATTTAATTCTCCCAGAAACTTTACTACAAGTGCTCATTTTATATTTTTCCTAAATACTAAACTTCACCAAGATCCTAACCAAATTGGAACCACCCAATTTGGATATACCAAACTCAAGATATAAATTTTTACAAAGTTGCATTCAAAACTGAACATATGAACTATCCTTCTGGAGCCGAGTCACTGACATTCGGGGCCCACAAAACAGGAGGGCCCGCATGTCATCGGCACCAAAACAGGGGAGCGACGCTGCGCTACGCTGCTCGGCCAAAGCTCGCCGGTGGTGAGATTTTTCGGCGACGAGGAGGGTACCTCCGTGTACGCCTCGACCTCCCGCGTCGATTGACCTCCTAAACCTAGACTCTATCGGCCTCTAGGTGCGTCGGCCATGGCGACGGCGGCTCGGCCATGGCGCACGGTAGAGCTCCGGCAAACCCCGGCGCTAAATGCCCGGTTAAGACACGCATAGGCTTCCAGGGACCAAGGCGGACCTCCCTATGTTACTGCTACTGGATGCGGTGAAGTGGTGGAGTGCGGCCACGTGAGGCCACAGGTGCGGCCATGGCGCACGGCGGTGCGCGGCCGTGTTTCGGCTCGGTCGGACCGGCATTGTCGGAAACATCTTCACTAGAGCAACTACACGTGATGGAGAAGATGATGTAGAAGAAAAGGAACACGGAAGAGCGCTGGTCAGCAAGTTCCATGGCGAGCTCGCACTCCGGCGAGGCGCCGGTCATGGCGGTGGTTACAGGATCGGTCAATGGGCCCTCACCTAACCACGAACACGACTACGGAGAGCTCGAGCGAGTAGAGCAGTGCAGGGTGCTTCTATGCGCGTGAGCGATTTCTCAGTGGCTGGCCAGCGGAGGAGCCGCGCGACGGCGACGCTAGCTCGGCGGCAATGGCGAAGGCGCGGTGCTTTGCTTCTGGCGAACTAGCGAGGCGAGGAGGCGCGGATGAAGCAAAGAAGCGAGCTGTCGGGCGCGTGGCATTGTCATGGCAGCAACAGCCTGACTAGCGGGGGCAGCGCCGGTGTACGGCCGCCACTTGGCGTGCTCGGCCAGATGTCGGTCGGCCACTCGGCCCGACGGAGACGGCCATCAGGCCCGCGATCAATCGCCTGACGACGCATTTTGGAGTCGATCAATTTCCTAATCCTTTGATCATTAGCGCAATGGATAGAGAGTAAAATCAACTCAAAGTAGCGCCTGTCAAACTGTAAACGCAGTCAACACTTAGAAAATTTCCTAAGTGTAGAATCAGCCCCTAAATCTGACTTATGGGCTATGTTTGGGACTGTTCCACACATTTTCATGACTTGACCTCTAAACAAAATTTGTTCCATATAAAATTTTCTACAACTTTCCTTTAGGTTGCTCAGACATGCAAACATTCTAAGGCACTGTTCCAGTTCAGTCAAACACAAGCATTCAAGAGGAGCATCTAGTCAAACTAAACCCTAAAAGCATAATTAGGCAAAGTCATTAACATGAACATTGTTCCATTAGACATCCTAAGTGTAGCTAAGGTATTTTAGTTACCAACATCAATCACTTGCACTCAATCACCCATGATCACAAGCATACACATAGGAAAAACACAATATACAAGTCATGTTTCACATGTTTCATAGCAATGTTTCACATAGAAATGCTTATGCATGAATGAATGATGCTTATGCTATGTAATGCAAGTGCAATTATGCGAGCCTAACACCTAGGGTGTTACAGCCCTCCCCCTTATAAAAATCTCGCCCCAAGATTTGAAAAGTGTACCATTTTGAATAAAAGGTAGGGTATACATCCTTCAAATAATCTTCCCGTTCCCACATTGCATCGCTCTCACTACCCTGGTTACTCCACATAACCTTGTAAAACTTGACCACATGGTTCTGGGTTACTTGCTCTCTTGTATCAATAACCTGCACTAGCCTTTCTTCATAGGATAGATCTGATTTTAACTTGATATTTCTAAGTGAGACTCGTTCTTTAGGAACACGGAGGCATTTCTTCAATTGAGAAACATGAAAACATTGAAGATAGCTCTCATCTCGTAAGGTAACTCTATCTTGTAGGCTACATTCCCACTCTTCTCTATGATCGGATAAGGGCCTACATACCTAGGTGCAAGCTTCCTCTTTACTCCGAATCGTTGCACACCTTTCATCGGTGATACCTTCAGATAAACGTGATCACCCACTTCAAACTCAATGGGCTTCCTTCTTTTATCCGCATAGCTTTTCTGCCTAGCTTGAGCGGCTTCCATATGTTTCTGGATAGTATGGACTTGATGTTCGGCCTCTTCGATGAAATCAATGTTGTAGTATCTCCTTTCTCCAGATTCAACCCAGTTCAAAGGAGTTCTACACTTGCGGCCATACAACGCTTCGAATGAAGCCATCTTGATGCTTTCTTGATAACTATTATTATAGGAAAATTTAGCCAAGGGTAACCACTTATCCCATGAACCTTTGGAAGATATGACACAAGCTCTCAACATGTCTTCCAATATTTGATTCACCCGCTCCGTCTGTCCGGAGGTTTGTGGATGATAAGCAGAACTTCTGACTAAGTTGGTGCCTAACATCTTGTGAAAATGTTCCCAAAAATGAGCAGTGAACTGAGGTCCTCTGTCAGATACAATGGTTCTAGGAACACCATGGAGACGCACTATCTGATTAAAATATAACTTAGCATAGTCACTTGGTCGATAGTCGGTTCTAACTGGTATGAAATGAGCATACTTCGTTAAACGATCCACTATTACCCATATGGAATTAAAATTCTTTTGGGTAGGGAGAAGTCCAACAATGAAATCCATACTAATCTCTTCCCATTTCCACCCTAGTATAGACAATGGTTGAAGAAGTCCAGCAGGCTTCAAGTGAATTGCTTTGACTCTGCAACAATTGTCACACCTTGCAACATAAGCTGCGATTTCTTTCTTCATCTTGGTCCACCAAAAGCGAGATTTCAAATCTTGATACATTTTGCTACTTCCTAGGTGGATAGATAACTTGGATGAGTGAGCTTCTTGTAAAATTTGGTTTCTAAGCTCTTTGTCCTTCGGTACTACAAGTCTGTCCTTAAACCACAGAACACCCTTCTCATCTACATGAAAGTGTTTTGTTTCTTGTTCCTTCATCTTCCTTTTTATGTGGAACACACCCACATCGGTTGTTTGAAGCTCGATGATTTTACTTTCCAAAGAGCAACTAAGGGTAATACTGTGCAACACAGCAGGATGTAACAGATGTGCCAAATGATAATCTACTTCCAAGAGAGATTTGCAATGAGATTTTCTACTCAAAGTGTCAGCAACAACATTTGCTTTACCCGGATGATAATGGACTTCTAAGTTATAATCTTTAATCAATTCTAGTCATCTTCTCTGTCTCATGTTCAATTCTGGTTGAGTGAAGATATACTTGAGACTTTTATGATCAGTATAGATATGCCACATGTTACCAAGCAGGTAATGCCTCCAAATCTTCAAGGCATGAACCACAATAGCTAACTCAAGGTCATGAGTTGGATAATTGGCTTCATGCTTCCTTAGCTGACGTGAGGCATAAGCAATAACTCTGCCTTCCTGTATAAGGACACATCCTAAACCGGTACCTAATGCATCACAAAACACATCAAAAGGTTTCTCGATATCAGGTTGTGCCAAAATAGGGGCTGAGGTCAACAAGGTCCGTAAAGTGCAAAAAACAGTCTCACACTCCGGAGTCCAAACAAACTTCACATCTTTTTGAAGCAACCTGGTCATGGGCTTGGCTACGTTAGAGAAATCCGGGATGAATCGACGATAATATCTAGCCAAACCAAGGAAACTTCTAACCTCATGCACTGAAGTTGGTGCTTTCCAATCCAAGACTTCTTGCACCTTAGACGGATCAACCGAAATCCCTTCATCGGACAACACATGACCCAAGAAAGGTACTTTCTTTAGCCAAAACTCACATTTACTGAACTTGACATAAAGCTTATGTTCTCATAGCCTGGATAAAACAACTCTCAGATGCTCGGCATGTTCTTCATCATTTGTGGAAAAGATCAAGATGTCATCAATGAAGACAACCACAAATTTGTCCAGTTCCTCCATGAATACAGAATTCATCAGATATACGAAGTATGCAGGAGCATTGGTCAAGCCGAAAGACATAACAAGATACTCATACAACCCATATCTGGTGGAGAAAGCGGTCTTAGGTACATCCTCCGGTCTAATCTTTATCTGATGATAACCAGATCTCAAATCAATTTTGGAGAATACCTTTGCCTTAGACAACTAATCAAACAAAATATCAATGTGGGGGCAATGGGTACTTGTTCTTGATTGTCACAGCATTGAGTGGACAATAATCCACACACATACGCAATGACTTGTCCTTCTTCTTCACAAATATAGCAGGACAACTCCAAGGAGAAGCACTAGGTCAGATAAGACCTTTTTCTAATAGATCTTGTAACTGCACCTTAAGCTCTACCAACTCATTAGGCGGCATCCTATAAGGCCTTCTAGAAATAGGCGTAGTGCCCGACACTAACTCGATCTTGAATTCTATATCTCGATCCGGTGGTAAACTAGGTAAATCATCAGAAAATACATCTGGAAACTCACAAACTATCGGAACATCCTCGATTCCTGGGGTCTGGATAGCATTAGCAGTGTTGTGGAGTTCCAGCTCTCTAGGAAGCGGCACTAGGAAAGCCTCCTTGTTACTAGGATCTCTTAACATAACAACCCTAGTGGAAGTATTGATAAGCACTCCATGACTGCTCATCCATTTAATTCCCAAGATTACATCTATACCTAATCCTGGCAAAATTACCAGATCCGACGTATACACTCATCCCACTATTTCAATACTCATAGCCTGCACTATCAGATTGGTAGAAATACTACTTCCAGCTGCACTAATGCAATAACTACCTGTGGAGAGTGTAATTACCTCCTGATTGTACTTTGATGCAAAAGCTAGACTCATGAATGAATGCGAAGCACCAGAATCAAATAGTACAACTGCAGGATGTTGATTCACAAGAAACTTACCCGCAGTAACCACCTCTCCTGAGGGTATCTCTATCACATTTGTGTAGTTAACATGTCCTTGACGAGCACCAGAATTCCCTTGCTTCTGATTGTTCTTCTGAGGATATGGACAATTCTTGGACCAATGACCTGTCCTGCCACAATTCCAGCAGGGCCTATTAGCTGGCAAAACAAAAGAATTCCCTGGTCCTATGGTGCCCTTTAGAAGAGGTACAGTAAATGCCTTCTTGAAACTAGTCTTTGCCTGATTCTTCTTCTGTGGCGGCCGGTACCTAACAGCTGTAGCCGGTGGGCGAAACTAAGTCTTGGACATGAGAGCTTTAGCTTGAGAGGCACTTGCCTCAAAGGCCCTCTTGCGATTTTTGGAAGCTGCATAGACATTATTGTTATTCTCTTGAGTAAGAGCATCATTTACGAACTCATTGAAAGTGACACTCTTGTTGTTCCCCATGGACTTCATTAGTTTGGGACTAAGTCCTGTCTTAAAGCTAGCGATTCTCTTTGCTTCTGAATCAACAAACTCTAGAGCATATCTTGCTAGATGATTGAAGGCATGAAGATATTTAGTGAGGGTCTTAGTACCTTGTACCAGCTTCATGAACTCATTATGCTTTATGGCCATCAACCCGAGAGGAATATAATGACTCTTGAAAGCCTCCTAGAATTGATTCCATGTGATCTGGGCATTCTTAGGTAAGGTGGACCTATAATGATGCCACCAAATACATGCTGGTCCTTGTAGCTGATGTGAAGCATACTCCGCCTTTATTTGCTCTGTCAACCTGAGCAAACAGAACTTATGCTCGAGCGTGTTCAGCCACTCTTCTGCCTGGAGCGGCTCTTCAGCTTCTTTGAAGACTGGTGGCTTAGTATCTTGGAATTCTTTGAAATCACTAAACTGATTGGGCTCTGGTCCCTATCGTTGATTGCGGCCCTGTGCTTGATGCTGGGCTAGAGTACGCATGGCGTCCCCCAACGCACGCTGACCTTCCACGAGCATGGCGAATAGATCAGACAGTGTGGGTGGTGGTGGCGGTGGAAGATCATCATCTCCACTACCCCCAGCACGGCCTGAACGTAGATTGCGTGACATCTGCAGAAGTGCATTTGTGAGTAACGATGGACGATGTTAGATACATTACAGATGAATTGTAGAATTATGCCAAACTAAACTTATTGGAGAGATTAAATTCATACAATAATTCATCCTCATAACATCGCCAATAACTTTACTCCGCACATCACGCGATGCATACGCTTACATGCCAAATTTTGCCAACATCAAAGCTGGACTTTTATTTAAGCTCACATCCATATGGAGCCAACATGCAAGTTCTAGAGATTACATCCAAGTCTCTAACTAAAATTAAGTTACATGTTCACCCAAAAGAAAGCAAAAGATAAGCACTAGTGCATCTAGCTTGGTGCTATAGCTAAACTACACATCATCATCAGTGTCAGCGTCGATCACTCCTTCACCATCTTCATCCTCGATAGGATCGAGTTCCTCCTCTTCTTCATCTTCTTTAGCTTCTAGGACTATGACAACATTAGCATCTAAGTCCATGCCATCATCATTAGCAATGATCACCTGTGGTCCTCCCACCATGGGAAACACTGGAATAGGATGAGGAATCGGATTGAGCTAATTATTAAGACGGTGAACATCAATCTGCAATTCTTCAATTTGGCGGAGGAGTTCATTCTCTCTTATTTCAGTTCGAATTCCTGTCATGACCCTAGCATTGTCCCTGGTTTGAGCCAGACGGAGTGCGTCATCTCGCTCATGAGTCAACTGTAGGATCTACTCATGATTAGCATCTCTTTCCTGTAACACCCTCGGTGTTACGCCTTAATCAAAATACTAAACCATGTCATGAGCATCATGTTTATGTATATATTGCATGTGGTAAATGAGAAATTAAATTTTATTGTACTAATTCTCAAATTGAGCTCTAATTTATTCCTTGTCCAAGTTGTCCTTCCAGCACGTCATCTCTCTCCACGTGAGAGCTCCATAGCCACAAAGTCAAATGATAAATTATTATCATTCATGAATTATTAGCATACCACTTGGCAAGATTTATATCTCCATCAATCTCGCGACGCGCCACTGTCATCTCTCGTTGTTATAATTATCCCGCCTTTACTTCGCTTGCTAATCACCTTGCAAAATTATCAGTGCATGACGCGCTGCTGCTGCCATAGTGTGTCGCACACGCTACGCATTAATATCACTCGCAAGCTCGGCCCGCTAAACACTCCACTTGCGCGCTACTCAGTTACTTTGCAAGCGAAGGTCAGACATCCTTTTTCCACACGACGGCACCGTAGCAGCGAAGAAACCACTGTTCACCTGTGGGAAACACTGTAGCTCCACAGAAACCACTGTTCATCCACAGCAGCACGTCGTTCCCACGACGCTTTATTACCTTTAAGCAAGCTAGTTAGCCACTAACCTTATGACGTGTTGCTGTCGCGCCTTTGCTTCTCCATTCCTGCGTCTCCTGTCTTTAAAAGGACACGCCGAGCCGCCGAGCCATCCCGCTCCGCTGCTCACTTGCTTCTCTTAAATCAAGTTTCTCTGTTCTTGCCCGTGAAAGCTGCGTCTATCGATTTCTCTCGAGCTATAATTAGCTGAGGTAGCTAGTCTGCAATTGATCTTCTCATTCTCTAATGTTTCCTTGACCTGTGGTCTCCTCCCCCATTAATTTCTTGACCTACATGAATGAACCAGCGCCCACCGCCAAGCACGTTTCGCCCAAAGCACACTCCAGTCCTGATGTGCTCGTAAGTCCAAGACCACTCAAAGTCCATCATTGAATTAATTCTCTCATGACCAAAGACCACACCACCGCACACGGCACGGAGCCAGAGGACAACCCTGCCAACTCGTTTCATGCTTCCAGACTACCTAACTTGTCATGACCACCCACAACCAGTGCTATATATGGTTCTGCTCCGCTCCACGTAGGGCAAGCAATTGCTAAGCACCCTGGTGTCTCTCCTCTTGCATTGCCTCCGCACATCGATCACCGTAGGCGGCACTTCATTCAATTCCGAGGTAGCTAGCCTACAAGAATTCCTTCATCCTCCTTCTCTATTATTTTCTTGACCCACAGTCTCATCTAGTATTTCTAGACCCACAGTCATGTGCAAGTCAACAAGTCCAATAGCATGATTATCCTCCTCTAATAATATCATTTTCTTCATCTCTAAGAGCTCATTTGAATTTATTTATTGTGAAATAAATTTTGTTAGATTCCTAAATTCATGATCTATCTGTTAGTGTAATTAGTTCGTATAGTTCAGTGATACCTTTAGGATTACTTTATTATTTCAAGATGTGTATTATTATTATGGTTATTTAGAGAATGAATTTTTGTGATGCATTGGTAGAAGTGCTAGCCCTAGAATTCTTTTACAGTAGGTTCATTGTATTATTATGTGCTCACTATAATTTTTGTGGCCTTAGAATAGGTTGATAAATATGGTAGCTAGTGCACCTTGTTTTATCATATATATAGTAAATTGATATTAACAATAAGGATGCCTTTAGTTGCTAAGATAATACATGAAATGTTTTATACCTGTTTAGTGAGAATAACAGGTAACTTTGCGTATTAGTCATTAGAGTTAGCTTAGTAGCTTGGTAGATGTATTCTTATTTTAAGAGTTGTTGTTGCTGTATTACTAAGGATTGCATCATCATCACCGCATGCATATAGAAAATGCACCACTGGAGATCGTGACCTTCGGCGAGCAGGAGTACGACGAAGTCGTCGAAGAGTACGAGGAGGAGATCCTCATGCAGGAGGACGTTTCGGAGCCGCCCGTCACTGACTTTGCTGACACCGTGCCCACTGAAGGCAAGCCCTGGTGCATAACCCTTACTTTGAATAATAACTGGATATATATCTATGATGTGCATTTACGTTACAGGCATTTTATGGAAACTACATGCATAAATATATCTACCTATGAGTCCTACTAGTACAGGTCGAGTAGCTGCTATACTCAGGATCTCGGTAGCGTGAGTAACCTGCCGTTACTCGCAAATAGGTGATAAATATGATCACTCATGATAAAATGGTGGAAAGGAAAATGGTGACCGGGCAGGGATATGGTTGGGTTCTGGTGGGTGTAAAGGGTTGTGTCCTGCGGCCAACAGGGCATAGCTCGGTTACACTTTTTCCTTGTCTGTGTCAATTAAGGACCGGTCGTTGCATATGGCTCTAGGCAAGTCACAAATCTATTGTCCCGAGCACATACTTGGGTATGGGCGTAGGGAAAACTTGTCGCTCTCTTGTCGCGGATCTGGCTCTTTCTAGACCGACTGATGGGAAGAGGAGGTGGTGGAGGTCCTTGCACCACACTGAGTTCAGGACTCAGGATGTAGGGGCTTGGAGTCCAAGTTTGGACGGGGACCTGGACACCCGGGACAGGAGAGTGATGGGTTAGTCCTGCTTGTGCCTGGGGTACAAGCGAGGCGTGTGTCTTCGGGGCACCCGGCTAGGCACATTGATTCGCGAATCGCCGAGAAATCCGGTACGGCTTGTCTACGGTTTAGCACCGTAGTAAGAACTAAAAGTTAAAAGGAGAAGAAATGGAATTGATTGCTCAACTCTTGCTTGAAAGTAGAATAGGTGCTTATATAGACTGGCTAGATGATAACTTAATACGGCTGATAATAATAATACATAACTAAGGACTCACTATTAGTATTGCTTTCTACCAAAAGAAACCAGCAAGCCATATAGCTTATCATATCCCTTGGAGTCGGAAAATTATTCCCACTAGTCGGATAAGTCTTGCAAGTACATTGTGTACTCAGGGTTTATTTACCCCTGTTGCAGGTGATGCTTGAAGAGTACCTTTGTGTGGAGGATCCTTCTGGTGGGCTCAGACGGAATCCTCGCCCCTTACCGCTAGATGTTATTTTTAAATTCCGCTGTTATCATTCCGCACTCTGATATTTGGTATTGTAATAATGTACTTTTAAGAAACTCTAATGTATGAAATGGATAAGTATTGTAACTCATTCTCATTATTGGATCCTTGGGAAAAATGTGGATCTTTCGGGTTCTCCCTTGGGGTGTGCCCGACGGATACCGCCTGCTGTAGCTTGCTTTCAGGGTGCTTAGTGTCTGGTGGAAGACGAGCGCCTTCGTAAGTGTGCTATTTTGGGCGGTTCTGCCACATTTCCCTAACAGCATGTACAAACTGCTGCCTATGGTTTTCCAAAGCACTCATAAGACCACCAATATCATTTCGAGCTATCCTAAACTCCTTGCCATTCTTGCATGCACGCTTCTTCCACTTGAGCTATTCATTTAGTGCATGCCGAAGGGCTGTCAAGGCACTGACATAAGTGCCCTGATGATCCTAGAACAGCTTCAGAACAACCATCATAGCACTCATGGCTGGCCCTGAGCTCTGTGCCCTTTCTGCCTCAGCCATTACCAAGGGATTATCCTCCAAATTCAGCCACTCTACCTCAGACAGGGCTACTCGAGGAATGGACTCAGCTGGTCCATTGATCAACTCATCACCAAACTCCTGACAAATATCAAGTAGAACTTCCAAAGCTACCAACTGTGCCCCTTCCCAAGGGGTTTGTCCATCAGCTTCAACGCTCCAGCCAAGCCACTAGGGACTATTTGCGTGAGGCGGGACAACCACCTCAACGTCATACCACGGCATCCCACCTTCGACCTCCCCTTGTTTCCAAGTATAATGAGGCGGCTCTACATATCCCACTGAATGTAGCACCCTCCACAACAGGGTTGGAGTGCCAAACATGTGCAGGAATGTGCTGCTCCTGAGCGCTAGTGCTGGTGCAGCCATCTGTAGTAACATTGCAGTTTGGGTGTGAGGGGATTATCTTACAGGATGAGAAATATATAATGGAAGAATTAAGGATAAGGGAGGGAGTGATGCAAAAATGTAATGGCATGAGTGAACATGATGCATGCACGTTTCGTACGTCCTCACGAATCTTAAGAAAAATTTAAAATTCTAGCGACATAGACGGTGGCATACATACGTTCTCTCATATACGTATCTAATCGAGCTACACGTTGCATTGTTAGTGTACCTATAGACAAATTCATTGCAGTCCATCACAACAAAAGAGAAATAAGCACACAATGAAAGCAGTAAACTAAGATACTCTCCATATATACATCCCTGGATATATATACTTTGGTATCCAAAGCTACCCGATAGATATACCCACAATTAAGTACCTTCATATGTACATGTGTGCAACATGTAAACATTCCGGTAACCACAACTAACTCTCCCCTAGACCGACAGTTGGACGGTCATGCTCTCACAACTCACACTTACCTGGGCGTAGAGGCAATTGATCCATACATTACCACCCAAGTGGATGGCATCCATACAATAGCACGCCATATGGACGACAAAATAGAATGCAAGCAATTACCCCCCAAAGTCATTACTTAAATAAGCCACCTAAAAGTCCTTATTTGGGCATAGAGGATATGACCACTGGCACACTTAAGTAAAATTTCAGATTTGAACACACCTATATATAAGTAGCTATAAGTTGTCAAAACTCATTTTCGCAAACAAAAACCTTTGTTTTAAATACACATATGACATGTTTAATGTTGAATCTAGCTCTGATGCCAGCTGTAACAGAACCGACCAATTTATAAGAGCACAAGTACGAAAGCAATCACCGGAGTGATCAAACCGTCATACTTGAACCCATATAAACTCGGTAGTCAACTGAAACCACGAAGGATTTCAAACCAACTTGCATACAACCAAGATCATAGTAATTCAACATAACAAGCCACATGTTACATCCATTTCACAAGTAGTTCACAAGTACCTCATACATCAGAGTTCACATAGTTATTACAAAACGAGTTCACAAATAGCGGAAGCAAAGTAGTTTGAGACCATCACACACACTTAGTTCAAATACAAGCCAGTTCCATAGTCATATCCAGCAAAAGCAACATGATAAGATAACATAGATGATCATGCCTATGATCTAGTCTTCATCCCCCGCAGGGTGGAGACAATACTTGCAGTAGCCGTTATAGAGCACGTCATCTGCAACAAGGGGGAATAAACCCTGAGTACAAGAATGTACTCAGCTAGACTTACCCATCATAAACCAAAAATAAATGACACCAAGGAGTATGCAAGGCTTTTTCGGTGGATCTTGCTTGACAACCATTTTGCATAAAAGCTTTAGTGATATGAGAGCATAATTTAAATTATTAGTAAGCAGCAAGTTATCCATATTAACCTGTCAACTAGATTAGCACCTATACTAGAGCAATTACTTGATTAACTCCAAACATTAGTAACCATATCCGGTATAATGTTGTATAATCATCATCATCGATTTAACCATCAAGTTCAATTAAGTGCATCTACGTTGCCGCTGCTCAGTCAAGTTCTCACTATCCGGGAGAGACGACGATTCGAATCGATTCCTATCCAGCTGGAGGGGTATTCCTAACACAAACCCAGGCATACCACGCGAAGGCAGCCTTAGGTCACCTTTGGTACAACTCAGGAACAAAGTCGTGGGTTCGCCCAGCCCCACACCCTCAGAGAGTCCACTCTGCCAGGGGGTCAATCTCACCTAGGACTTACGCCAATGGCTCCCCGCACATCCTTACTACCTCTAGAGTGCGCAGTTTCACTTTTTGGTTCCCTGCCTAAGTTGAGCTACTCGGCTTCGCGGTTGGAACAAGTTATCCAGCCAACTAAGGGACAGGCATGCGTTCAACATGACATGGGGACATACAGTGAATCGGTCCTTAACCGACACAGACGGGGATAGATCCACACCAAGACCTCCTTGCCTTGTTGCTTCTTCTATCGACATCCCGCCCAGTCATAATTCATTATTAACACATGATTATTTTCCATGATAGCAATTATAGCCAACCGTGACCAGACATCATTCTACCTTGTAGGTGATAGGAAATCACCTGACTTTTACCGGTCTAAGCAAGACTAAGCTTTGATTCGCTATTGGACCTAAATAGGATTCAGGGTACGTTTACTGGACAAGGAATAGATATATATGCAGCAAGTGTTTGCATCCAATTCCTATCACTTAATGCATCAATAAATAAAGATACTCAAAGTAACCATTTTCAAAATATAGGAGACTTAGAATGCTTCGGGGCTTGCCTTTCAGAAAAGATGAAGGTTGGTGATCATGGCTGTAACACCCCAGGTGTTTGCCACCAGTTAAGCAATGGGTTTGAGCTCAAACATGACATGTTAAGTGGTGATGACGGTGTCAAGATCAATTCTACAAGAGCGAGCTCCAACTTAAACTTGGGCAACACACCTTTGCTTGCTTATTGGCCCTTTTCAGATATATATACCTAAGTAATATTGAAGGTGCTTCTTTCATGTGCCTCACATCAATTTCCACCCACATGGATGATTGGAAAAGTTTCATAAAGTTTGGAATCAAGAAATCACATGAAATGACAAGTTATGTCCTCGCCTGAATTACTTTATTAGGTGAATAAGAACATGTAATGACAAACAAACATTGCAACCTTGCTCAAACAACTCTACTTACACTCGTGAATAAAAGTTATGAAGGGTTCATGTTGAACAAGTGGCCAGAAAATGCTCCAATAGATCAAAAATGGCAATTTAAGCTTTATCGTGATGCTACTTTGACTTAGTTTGAACTATGGCTTAGAATGTTTGCATGGCAGTGGAACCTAAATAAAAGTTGAAGTTTGAGTGGAGTAGAACAAACTTTGTTTTTGGACCAAGAGCTAGATCATCTTGTAAGCAAGTCAAACCGAGGCTCCAACTTTGAATCTACTGCGGTTTTCAGAGTCCAAAAAATTGGCTAAGTCTGGGATGCCTGAATTTCACGATTTCAGTTTTCATGTACCCCTCTTCGTAGCCGTGTATCTCTCCAACCAGGCTGAATCAGACTTTGACGCTTTAAGAAAAGTTGTAGATGTCGCGTAGCTCTACAGTTTTGATTACTACGGATTGTGCCAAAACTAAGTGGTTTAGGATATATGGAGGGTTGAACATCGGGTTTTAGTGGTATGTTTGAGGTAGAATTGGAAATTTGAAATTGATGAACAGTGGCCGACCGATGCTCAGGCGCTGCAGGTCGTGTGGCGCCTTCGCTGCTTGCATGGCCGCCAGCTCGTCTCGTTACCGTGCTCAAGTAAAGGACCGGCACCTCCTCTCCACTCTCTCCCATTCTTTCCCTCTCCCTCTCAGTCAAGCTCGCCATGGCTGAGGCAAGCGGGAGCTCCATTGCCGCCGCCGCTCCTCCCCCGCAGCGCGCCTCCTCCAACTCCTCCAACCTCTCTAGTTCCCAATCATGTGGCGGCCACGCTGCTCCTTCGCCGGCGTCTCTTCTCCGGTCGGATTCGCCGCCCTGCTTGCCATCGCCGAAGCTGCCGCTGCCATCGCCGTCATTGGCTGCCGTGGCCGCACCACCACAAGCCGCCTCGAGCCGAGCTGGGTAGCCCTATGGATGCGCGCTAGGCCCTTGATGCTTCCCCATCACTCCCCCGCCGCCGACAAGCCTCCTCCGGCCGACATCGACAAGCTCCAGTGCCTCCTCTGT
Source organism: Miscanthus floridulus (assembly GCF_019320115.1). Lineage (NCBI taxonomy): Eukaryota > Viridiplantae > Streptophyta > Magnoliopsida > Poales > Poaceae > Miscanthus > Miscanthus floridulus. The sequence continues at coordinate 79,016,300 of NC_089583.1, forward strand.
TCATGTTCGCGTCAAGGACCTCCTACAGCAATTCAAAAAAGAGCAGGGGTCATTTTGCGAAGCCGTGACTCAGGTGAATAGTGCCATTAGGGACCTATTTGTTTTAAATTGGCTGAAAGTTTGGAAAATCATAATAAATCATAGGGAATTCGTAAAATAGCAAATAAGGACTTTTTGGAATCCCTGTGGAATTGTCTATGCATTAGATCTATAATATGGCATATTTTAGTTTAAATATTTTGCGGTAAAAATAGATTTGTGCAGTAAGGTTGTAATGCTAGTTGAATTTGTTATTTTCCACCACTGCAGATCTAGGGCTCCAAATGAAGTGAAATTTTTGTGGCATGCTACTCATGTGATTGTTGATGTGTGGTAAAAATTTCATGGTCATTGGTTGCTGCATGAGTGAGTTATTGGTTTATCTTGCTCTCACATGATTTCTTGCTTTATCAACTTGTCCTTTTCATAGAGGTTGCTATACATATTCAAATGGAGTAAAATTTGTACATTAGACTATTGAGAGTATATGTGAGCCACTGTAATTTTTGTAGAAGTTATTGTATACTTTTGGTATATGTTCATTAAGTCACCTTGTTATCTAAAATAAATTAAGAAATGCATTAAAAGAATTTATTTGGTCATGGACACTAGGTTTTCTGATGTTCTTTAGTCATGTGTGAAATGTTGGTAAAGTTGGTTTTGCCCAATTATGTATTTGCAACATACGTTAATAATTATTTTCTTGCCGATGTGGTTTATGGACAGATCTGGGAACTTAGCAAAGTTCTTCATGATAATGTGCTTTGTTGTGAAACTTGTTTATACAAAAGTTGTAGATAATTCATGTATCTAGCTTCTATTAAATTTGGTGTTATTTGGCTAAGTAGTTTAAGAGTTACAGCTGTTTAAAGTTGGGTTTCAGAAATGGTTGCTTTCTGTCAATTGTGGACTAGTTTCTGTAAATGGATATATTTGACTTAGTTAACTTGAGAATCATGCTAAGATGATTAAAGATGAATTGTAGAAAATTTCATAAGCTTTCCATAATGTCTTCTTGCAAGTCATTTAGATTTGTGTAACTCCAGTTATAGCTAAATCTTGTAGCTGCTGTTTGCATGTTCAGAAATTAACAGATTCCAATTATAGCGCTTGCTTGTATATTGTTAAGTGTGACGTATGCCTTGAATGATGACTGAGTTAGAGCACTTGAGATCTTGGGAAACTTGTGTCATGCTTGGTGTTGTCGTCTTCTTTGCCATCTTAGCATGATAGATTGTGTGATGTTTAAGTTAAGCATCGCAAAGTACTTAAGTGTGTTAGTGTAAACTATGCTTGTCTTGCTTGCTATTTTGTGATGTGTCTCATGGTACTATTCTTCATATTTATGCACTTGCATATTGCATCGCATCTAGGTACGCTAGATGAACCACATGAAGGACGTGATGTTGGAGCCGAACCCGAAGACGGTGTATGTGATGTGTATTTGCTTAATCACGCGATCTTGGTTGTGATGTTGATTTACTGAGGTCTTTCGGGACACTCGGTGGACTACCGGGTTTATATGAGTGAAAGTATGGGTGTGTCAACGTGTTAGCGGGGACAACCGTACTTGATCTTATATAAATTGGGCGGTTCTGTCACAAGGGCACTCAAGAACTTCTTCGTTGACTCCTTCTTTGGGGGCCTGCACCTCTTGCTCCTGAGCTTGCTGCTGCTCCTTCGGAAGTACTTGCTCGAATTCCAGAAGCGTGACTCCCTCCGAAACACCTATTGCATGCATATGCATAGTATAAGAATCATGCATGCACAAGAGATGGAAGGTGATGATGAAATGTACAGCCATGTATGGACGGACGTATGAAAGACATGATGATACAAGATTAACATCGATTTTACTGAGTAGGTGCATATCTCTTTTAGAAAATAAGAACGGCACACTCACCAAGCTCTAATAACCTAAGATAAAGTCATTCATCTTCAGTAAGGGGTCTAGCACCTGCAACTAACAAGTTATTTTAATTAGCCTAGCATCTAACTTATCACATCGACTCATATCAAGCAAACAAGTTATTCACTGAAATCACAGTTTTCAGGATGCAAACAGCAGCTACAAGTTTGATCCATAACTGGAGTTCTACAGGTCCAAATACCATGATTTAAGACTTTTTGGAAAGCTTATAAAATTGTCTACAACTTTTATTTAATCACAACAGTCTAATTCAAACTCGAACTAGGTCAAATAGACGAATATTACAAAACTATCTGTGGATTCCGGAGAGTAGGCAATTGGGAGTGCTGTCTTCCAACTGAGATAACTCTCAAACTACTAGGCCAAATGCCTTGAAATTCTGACACAAGCTAGATAAACAAGTTTCCGACAACTTTGTTATTAACCAATTTCACAGCAAACATCAAATTCACCAGTTAATTTGCTTAACTCTAAAATCTGTTCAGAAAGTCACTATAAATGAATTATAGTGAAAATAATATTTCATTATATACAAGAATAACACCATGAGTACTACCAATGCTACCAACAGTTAACATACATCAAATGAACACTAGAAAACATAGTGGTCATTCCTAAATAAATTATTTTCATACATTTATTAATTTATTTAGATACTTAGGTTAAATAATAAACACATATCCAAAGTGTACATAAAATTCCACAAAAATTACAGTAGCTTACACATGTCTCCAATAGGTTACTGTATAAATTTAACATCATTTGAACAAGTATAACATCCTACACAAAAATAACAAGACCGCAGGACTTAAAATAGCATAAATAGAAAACCCTAGTGAAAAGTGTCAAGCAACAGATTTTATATTTTTCTTAGGTTCATCATAACACCATAACACTGTACAAAAAGTTTCATGCTCACTGGATACATATTTTTACCATGAAAAATAGCACAAGAATCTCCTAATTATAAAAGGGAAATTAATAACTCAAAAACTATCCATGCAATGACTCTCAAATTTTTACCAGAGCTTATACTCATCAAGAATAGCTCACCATACAAATTTCATAATTTGTGGAGCACTGCAACTCTAGATATGAGTTAAACAAGTTTGCATTCATTTAAAAACACATTTTAAGTTCCAATTTAATTCTCCCAGAAACTTTACTACAAGTGCTCATTTTATATTTTTTCTAAATACTAAACTTCACCAAGATCCTAACCAAATTGGAACCACCCAATTTGAATCTACCAAACTCGAGATATAAATTTTTACAAAGTTGCATTCAAAACTGGACAAATAAACTATCCTTCTGGAGCCGAGTCACTGACATTCGGGGCCCACAAAACAGGAGGGCCCGCATGTCATCGGCACCAAAATAGGGGAGCGACGCTGCGCTATGCTGCTCGGCCAAAGCTCGCTGGCGGTGAGATTTTCTGGCAACAAGGAGGGTACCTCCGTGTACGCCTCGACCTCCCACGTCGATTGGCCTCCTAAACCTAGACTCTATCGGCCTCTAGGTGCATCGGCCATGGCGACGGCGGCTCGGCCATGGTGCACGGCGGAGCTCCGGCGAACCCCGGCGCTAAATGCCCAGTTAAGATGCGCATAGGCTTCCAGGGACCAAGGCAGACCTCCCTACATTACTGCCACTGGATGCGGTGAAGTGGTGGAGTGCGGCCACGTGAGGCGCGGTGCTTTGCTTTTGGCGAACTGGCGAGGCGAGGAGGCGTGGATGAAGGAAAGAAGCGAGCCATCGGGCGCGTGGCATTGTTGTGGTAGCAACAGCCTGACTAGCGGGGGCAGCGCCGACGTACGGCCGCCACTTGGTGCGCTCGGCCAGACGCCGGTCGGCCACTCGGCCTGACGGAGACGGCCATTAGGCCTGCGATCAACCGCCTGACGACGCGTTTTGGAGTCGATCAATTTCCTAATCCTTTGATCATTAGCGCAAACTTCCTAAACGAAAGTTGAAGCCCTATGTACCAGCTACAAAACTCATTTAGAGATCAAAGTCTAATTCGCAATGGATAGAGAGTAAAATCAACTCAAAGTAGCGCCTGTCAAACTGTAAACGCAGTCAACACTTAGAAAATTTCCTAAGTGTAGAATCATCCCCCAAATCTGACTTGTGGGCTATGTTTGGGACTGTTCCACACATTTTCATGACTTGACCTCTAAACAAAATTTGTTCCATATAAAATTTTCTACAACTTTCCTTTAGGTTGCTCAGACATGCAAACATTCTAAGGCATTGTTCCAGTTCAGTCAAACACAAGCATTCAAGAGGAGCATCTAGTCAAACTAAACCCTAAAAGCATAATTAGGCAAAGTCATTAACATGAACATTGTTCCATTAGACATCCTAAGTGTAGCTAAGGTATTTTAGTTACCAACATCAATCACTTGCACTCAATCACCCATGATCACAAGCATACACATAGGAAAAACACAATATACAAGTCATGTTTCACATGTTTCATAGCAATGTTTCACATAGAAATGCTTATGCATGAATGAATGATGCTTATGCTATGTAATGCAAGTGCAATTATGCGAGCCTAACACCTAGGGTGTTACAAGCTTTCTCTTCTCTAGCTTCTCAAGTCTCTCTTAAGGCCAATCAGCACAAGGAATCACTAAGATCTAGAGCTTGGTGGTTAGGAGCATCAATGGAGGAGAGAGAAGTGAGTGTTGGTCGGATGGGAATAAATGTTGGAGAAGATGGCCATTGGGGAAGAGAGGGTAAGGTATAAATACCCCTTAGCTCCCATAGAAATGGCCGACCAAGCAGAGCGCAGAGGCTCCGCCCATAATACGCAGAGATGCCATGCTCGGGCATGGAGGTTCTACGTAAGCTAGAGAAGATATGAAAGAGTAAGCTTATGGCTACGGTAGGCTGGATGTTGTTGTGTTTTGTATAGGATTGTGAACACTTAGTTCATCCCAGCTTACCAGTGATATCCCTCTTATAGTACGACTTGTCCTATATGCAATTTCAAAAGATAAAATATATTTAAACTATTCCTCTTGATCTTGCAAGCCATTCCTTTTGAAATAGGGACCTCTTTTTACATGACATGCACCCACGATGATTAATGTGTTGTCAACACTTCACAAAAGTCATTAGTCCCTTAATTGTACGATCAACATCACCAAAAACCCACTTAGGGCTTGATTGCACTTACAAACCTACGCAATTGTGGCAACTTACTCAGAGTCACCGGTGTATCATGGTTTCAATGGTCGCTCATTGACTCTAATACATTTTAAATTGTTGAGAATTGCACTGCATACTTAGAAGATTCCAGAAGATTATCAAAATTACATGAGTTAAGATATTTGTCATGAAAGATTCTAGAGTAAACTTCATAGCAAATAAAGAGAAAATCTAGAAAGTTCTAAAAGGATATGGAGTTCTCTTGGATGATTCTAGAACTTGGTTCATAAATACAGAAGAGTGTAGAATCTAAGAATATTTTAGAGCATGGACACTTGTCATGTTGTCCATGGCTCACCTAGCCCTATATATAGGGGTGCTCCCATCCCTCATACCATAACATACAAGGTCATAGGTAGCCACCATGAGTTGGAGTGTCATGCCATGTACCCCAAGGGCATGGTACATGTGTGTATGATAGCTACTTAAAGGACTGAACATTTCTTCGACTCCCACTTATTATGCATATATGTATCAATGAGTTGTGTCTATTTGCAGTTTGCCATTAGAGTAGAATGGGAGTTACCAAGCTCAGACCATAGAAACTGCAACTATGAATTAATTACAGAAAAGCATATATCTAAAGCTACAACAAAAAAATTATACTAAAGCATATCATACTATATATTCACTGTGTAGATCTACTCATGTGGAGGCCAGCAAAATTAGAATTTTTATTTTGTGATTTTTCTATAATTTACTATGATTTTTCAAAGATTCAGCCGAAATAAATAAAAAAGAAAAGGACAAAACTATCTTTGAAAACCGCTTATAACCAGTCAGGGAGGTAAAACGAACGGTTTTAAAAGTTCAAGGAGTTGGTTTACCTGGTTTTAGAATTCAGGAGGAAAAATAGACTTTCTTAAAAATTGAGGGAGATAATGTGGACTTTTCATATCTTGAACTAGCGTTGCTCGCGCATCGATGGGACCTTCTCAAACAAAAAGTATCGGAGAGGTAGCACACCTGTCGCTGCATCGTTCCCCAAAATCGCAAGAGATGGAGGAGTCGGCCGCTAGGCTCGCGATTTGGAGTCACGCCGGTCTGAGGTGGGTGCGCGGGCTCACCGACGAGGAGGTCCTCCACCACATCCTGGCCTAAGCCGGCCACGAGGGCTCGTCGACAAGGAGGTCCTCCACTACATCCCGGCCTTAGGCGTCCGCTAGGGCTCATGTTTAGGAATCACGCCGGCCTGAGGCGGCCGCGAGGGCTTGCGAGCTCGCCGACTAGGAGGTCCTCCACTACATCCTAACCGACGTCGACCATCAGTATCATCACCGTGCCTCCCCTTCGCCGAGGTCAGGTTGCTGTGCCCTTACGCCGAAGTCACCGACGCGGAGGTTTTTCTCTACCGAGTACGCTGTGTCCACCGAGATCGTGAAGGTCTCCTCCACAAGCATCGCTGAGTTCCTACACAAGCAACGCTGTTCCCTGCTACGACTACTAATCCAGGTATATCCCCATAGCCACCAATCATCTAAATCCTCTATTGAGATGTTGATTGATTCAAAATGTGTTCCCATTTTTTTTCTGAATCCTCTATTGAGATGTTGATTGATTCAAAATGTGTTCCCAATTTTTTCTATTTGACTGATCTGTGTTAAATAAATGGTGCTAGTTATACTATTTGTTCAGTTATAATAGGAAAAATATACTACACATGATTGTTCAGTTTTAATAGGTGTCACTGTCTTCACCTTTCAGCACTAGGCAACCTACATTAGCTGTAGAGAGATTTACAGTGTCTCAGCCATCATGGACAAGCAGTGGATGAAAGCACCTAGGTAATACTAGTTAGAAAGTGCTCCTGTTTTTCCCCTGTGTCGAGTACAAATCCATAACAAGCTGAATTTTCATCGTTGCATCTTAGGTGGTCAGTCGAGTATGATGAAGGCCTCCGTAACTTTATAGAATTTTCATCATTGCATCTTAGGTGGACAAGCAGTGGATTAGGAATGATATTGGTGGGACCACTATTGATCTACTAAGGTAAAGGTACCGCTGACCCTAGTGCTCTAATCTGACTAGTAAATATAGGGGATTACTCATTGACATTGCTGGTTGTCTTTATCTGTGTGCTGACTAAACTCTGATAGTGCACTTCCTAGTGGATGTGGTGCTTATATTTGTATAGTAGATATTCCGAGAGCTGGTTTCGGACTTGGGGAGTGATGATTATTTGGGTCTATTGGGGTTATTATTAAATGCGTGGGATACATTCACCAGTGTCTTACAAGACACCTTGATCTACCTGCCAATTGGAGGCAGCAGATAAGTGATTGTGGAGTTTTGGACATTCAGTTCTACTGCTTGTCACTGCTTGCTGTTCCATGTTTACTTTGTTTCTGAACTGCTATTACTGAAGGAAGCTGCTAGCTAGTCCTGAATTTTTTGTTTACATAAGGAATGAAAGGATAGATGAGGCATGGTCATACTAATTTCTGTAAATTGACAGTGAGCCATTGACACTTAAATGATTTTCTTGCAACCTGTTTCAAACCTTTTCCTGGACATTTATCAGATCTTCTCGGTTTATTGTCTTTTGGCTTTGTGCTAGTGCGGGTTGATGATCCAGTAGTTGAAACAGTTTTAGCTTAGCAGAGATGTTATTCTGAAACTAGTTGTCCATTATTTATACATACTCAAGTTGGATAACCCAAGGCTTGCAATTGTGGTTCTAGAATACATTTGAGCTAAATCAGTGCAGATTGAATCATGGGGGTCAGCTGCTTGATCTGGATGCCACATGTCTGAACATCTTAGCAGTAGATCGAAGACCGCAATTATTTGTACTGAACTGCAATTATGCTTATTACCAAACTCAGGCCAAAGTATAGTGCAGAGAATACAAAATCCAAAAGACCATTCATGTTCAGGCTGTTTTTATAGAAACAAAAGCTTTACTTTTTACCTGTACACACCACTGCCCATACCAACCTGACTGTACTTGCATTGCCTCTCCTCTTCCTACATCTCCTGAACTCCATGTGTATTACTACTACAGTACTACCACAAGACTGCAGTAACTGAATAAAAAAGACGTACATTCATCTAAGCTGAAGTAACATGTATTCTACTAGACCATAACCTTACCACTAACCCAAACTCGCCACCTGCAGTTCTCTCCTTGAGCTTTTTTTATGACTAGCTGCAATATTAAAAGTTTGATTGTTTGGAAGAACTGACTGCTGTAAATAATTAGCTGCAAAATCATTTGTGTGGTATGAAAATACATGATGTTTCACTAGTCTGTGTGCTGACTATATATATTTAAAGATGATGTTTTCTGCATATGCTATATTGTTTCACTAGTATTGCTACTTTTACTAATATATATTGGATAAAACAATTGCAGTAAAGATGGACAGAAAAAGAGCAAGAGGAGACGTCGGTAAATATCCTTGTGAAGAGCCTGAAACTAGCAACAAGAGAAGGCTTAATAAGAAATTTAAATATAGACTTGGAGAAGCCAACATCGCACCATCAAACATGTTGAAGGTGATAATGGATCGCACCATCAAATTTGCTAAATTTTCTTCTTTCGGTTTTCTAATGATTGTTATTTGTTTTTCTAGGTCACCTCAGGAAGTGATGATGATGCCTTTCCAAGAAAATTCATGGATGAACAGAGAGATTATGAACAGCTAGTTTTTCTGCAGAATCAAGAAGGAGATGAATTGAGCAACAGTGGTGAGGATGAAGACGAAGACGAAGACGAAGACGAAGATGATAATGAATATCAGTACACTGAGGAAGATGGAAGTGAAGATGACTTATAACCAATGTTTTAAATCTCTGGCTATAGCGAAGCTATAGCCAGCTATAGCTTTTTGAGGCTGATCAAGCTATTTGTGTTTATGTAGAACTTAGCGGCTATAGCCCCATTTAGCCTCCGCTATAGCTGTTTTAGAGGTCATCCGCTAAATACCTTTAACCAGAGATTTAAACCTTGCTTAGAACATGCAAATAACTTTCATGAGATCAATATGCATGGTGAGTCTTTGAACACTGAAAATTGAGTTTTTTTTCATATCAAACATTGATGCAATAATTTGTTTTTACATAACAAAAGAATAAAAAAGGAATGTGAGAGGGCTAACTAAGATGAAGAGGATGTGGAAAGAGTATGATCCTAACAGCAAGATCCAGTTGAAGTTCAATAGATACGGTCAGCCATGTGGACTGAAGACCTACAAATTAAAAGCTTCATTGGATATCTTGTTAGAGGGAAGGAAATCTCTTTAGGACATAAAAATTGGAGTAAGGTAGATAAATCTCATAAAGATAAGTTGAAAGGTCCTAATGGCTAGATGGGGGTGAATAGTCTATTAAAAATTTACAACAACACTTAAGCCAAGTGGTTAGTCAATTAAACGGCAAAGCGAGTGTTGCGCTAGCCTACTAAAAATGCAAGCCTCCTATCGACAATTTTAGTTGCTATGATATCTATTTGACACACAAGAGGCAATGTCGCTACCACTAAGTTAGTGAGCTCTCAAAGACTAACTAAAGAGCCTCACTAACCACTAGACAAGACACAAGCTAGCTCTCAAAACTAATTACACTAAAGAGCTTAGCTACACTAGAAATGTAAGTACAAGGGTGAGGTAGTGAAGATATACCGATGTGGCAAGCGATGTTCAATCAATCACAATCAATACCAATGAAATCCTCGGGACAAGATGACATAATGATTTTTCATCAAGGTTCACTTGCTTGCCGGCAAGCTAGTCCTCGTTGTAGCAATCCACTCACTTAAAGGTTCACGCGCTAATAAGCATCACATGCCTAACCCGCAATCGGGTGCCACACAATCCACACAAGATGAGGATCCACAAGCCACGAGCAATCCACTAGAGTACCTTTTGTCTCTCCGCCGGGGAAAAGTCAATGACCCCTCATAATCACCACGATCGGAGGTGAAGACAAGCACCTTCCTCCGCTCGACGATCCTCGCTGTACCAAGCCGTCTAGGTAGCGGCAACCATCAAGAGAAACAAGCGAATCCCACAGCGAAACACAATCACCAAGCACCTCTAGATACAATCACTCAAGCAATGCACTTCGATTCACTCCCAATCTCACAAAGATGATGAATCAATGATGGAGATGAGTGAGAGGGCTTTGACTTAGCTCACTAGGTTGCTATGTCAATGAAAATGGCCAAGAGAGAGCTAGAGCCGTCCATGGGGCTTAAATAGAAGCCCCTACGAAATAGAGCCATTGGGTTACATAAGTGACCGTCGGACTCTCTAGTACGGGCCGTCGGACCATCCGACGCTCGGTCCGACGCTCTACCGCGTCCAATCGCAAGCTGCCACGCATCCCGTTCAAAACAAAGTGATCGTTGCCACTGACATGCGCTGAATTTCCACTGTCGGACCGACGGGAGCTCAGGGTTCGACACCCTCCGAAATCATGCAGTGAGGGTTCAAAACGAGTTTTTGACTCGGACCCGGGTCCAACGCCATCCATCGGATGCAGCCCCTGGTCTGACGCGGTCACACGTCGCGCTCGCGCTCACTTGCACGCGCGGCACTGAATGAACAGTGCACACGGTCGGTCCGACACCCCCGCGAGCCCCGGTCCGACGCCGCCTTCTCTCTGTGTGCGCATTAGGGTCAGCCGTCGGACCCAGCCAGAGGCCGGTCCGACGCTGAGTCCGACGCGAAGTCCTCACTCTCGGTCTCTGCTCAGACGCGCAGGGGGACCGTCGGACCCAGGGTCAGCCTAGTCCGACGCCCTGGAAAACCAGGGTCCGACGCCCTGTTTTCACTCCTTTTGATATCTAACTCCACCACCCTTGATCAAATGTGCTAACCACCAAGTGTAACATCTTGTGCACGTGTGTTAGCATATTTTTCACAAACATTTTCAAGGGTATTAGCACTCACTAGAATCTAAATACATATGCAATGAGTTAGAATATCTAGTGGCACTTTAATAACCGTATTTCGATACGAGTTTCACCCCTCTTAATAGTACGGCTATCTATCCTTAATGTGATCACACCCACTAGGCGTCTTGATCACCAAAACAAAGAGCTCATATGGTTATCACCTTTGCCTTGAGCTTTTTATTTTTCTCTTTCTTCTTTTCCAAGCCCGAACACTTGATCATCACCATGGCCATCACCACCATCATGATCTTCACCATTAGCTCTACCACTTGGAATGTGCTACCCTATCTCATGATCACTTAGAGTAGAAGGGTTAGCACTTAGGGTTTCATCAATTCATCAAAACCAAACTAGAGCTTTCACAAGTTGTGGACAACGTAAAGGTACATAGGCACAACTTGCACTTATTTACTTGATTTTGAAAGTTAATGTTGATTAGAAATGTAAATTCATGCAGGAATTTTTTGACATTGATGAGTCTTACAAGCCTTGGGTTTTGAAGTCTGCAAGCAAAAAGTGGAAAGATTTCAAGGTTGTTTTGAAGAGAAAGTACTTTGATCTGATTTATCTAGGAGACAAAATATCAGTAATAGTTGTGGGAAAAGGATTCCAGCACCTCAATGGGAGTGGCTGGTGAATCACTGGAAGTCAAATGAGGGACAAGTATGCTGTGCTAGCTTAATTATTTCTATTGGTGCTTGTTTTGCTGTACTAAAGCTTCATAGACTTCTTGCTATACTAGCTAATTTCTTTCCTGAACTTAATGTATTTATTTAGCTTAAATCTGAGAAGAACAAGTCCAGTAGAGCACAGCAACTCAATGGAAGAGAGAAGAATCTCTTTAACATTGCTTCGAGGTAAGAAGAATCTCTTTATTAGTTTAGTGAATGGGAAGTGTCGGTAAAGTGATTCTCTCCTAGACTGTCAGGGCCCTCTAAAAGGGCGATAGAGCAGGCTTCACAGTTTATAGTTCACACTGAGTAATTTCGTGGTATCACCACTTTCCCACCATTATTTTAGTATTCCTTTATTGAAAAGCATTTTGGACTAGTTTGGAATAGATAGCTTATAATTCTTAGATGACATTGTCCCTTAGCACCTTGGTATTTTGATGGCCTGAGCCTCTTGTGGGGTAATTGCTTCCTCACTGTGGCTTCCATAGCTCAGTCACAGGCACACATTCTTCACACATAGCTCAGTCACAGCCTCACAGGCACACTTAACAGCTTGTGCATAAGCAAATCGCGCAGTGCTTTCTGCTGGGCTCAGCACACACATATTTTCTTCAGAATCATTATGAGTTAAATACTGAGTTACTAAGTTGTAGTTTCGATTTCAAAATTTAGCACTAACCTTTTCGTTTTCATTGCAGACAGCTTGATTATTTCTCAGTCTTAAAACTGATGATGCTGGTGCAAGTTTAATCAACTTGATTCAGAGATATATCAGCTATGGGTGATCTGAATCATGGAAGCTCTCTCCCTCTACTTCTCTGTCTACATCTTTTGTTGCCACTACTTCCGTTTGCATCATTCAGGATTGGGGACCTAAACAAAAGGACTTGGGAACATCATTTGAAGATAGATATTTGATTATTTTTCTACCTTATTGATTGTGTTTGGTTACAAATATAATTGTGTATGCCTGAAAGATTTAAATGTTTGGATTGTGCTGTTAACATGTTCTTTCATTGGTTAATTTCTCGATGGATTTGTGTTGTTTTGGTATTAATTACTAGCAAATTTCTGCATGTGTGAGTTGGTTTTGGAGGCATTTTTAATAACGCCTCTATCAATGTTTAAAGGCTTATACAGAACGCCTTTAAAAACTATTATAGGCGGCTACAAAATGCCTTTATATATTGACATTGGAAGGCATTTTGAAAAAATGCCTTAAAAGACCTTTTGAGTCCATTGTATAGCTGGCGTTCTCAAGTACGCCTAAAGGTTTTTGAAGGCATTTTGATGACTTTTAAAGGCATCTTTAAACGTCTTCTACAAACAGTCATGCTGTAGTGATAGTCCATTGATCATGTACGTGGCCAATCTTATGTTCATTATTGCATTTAGGGGGTGTTTGGCATGGCTCCTCTTGAGGGGCTCCTCCGGAGGAGCCAGAGCCGTTTTTGTGGCTCCTCCAAAACGGTTCCAGCTCATCTGTTTTTACTAAAAAACGGCTCCTCAAAAAATGTTTGGCAGGGCTCCACTGCTGAGAGTTAGAGCCGGAGAGGAGGCCTACCAAACAGGCTCTTAGTCAATTTTGAGATAGAAGAGTATTTTTTGCACGAAAGCTTTGCAAAAAATGGAGGGGGAGGGGAGGGGGGATAAGTTTGCAACCAAATTAAAATTGACAAGTTATGTGCAATATGGAAATATATACAAGGATGTTCCGATATTGCTATACTGGATGGTTCGGTTTTTTAAAAGCATCAAATCAATGATTGGATTCCACCATTGTGTCGCTTTGTCTAGACACTACGCCAGATATGCTTTGTAGGGGCGGCTAATGGGCATTTGTAGGGATGGTTTGGCCAGCCGCCCCTACCAAAGCGTGGCTACAAATCGCTGATTTATAGGGGCGGTTCCCAGACCGCTCCTATAAATTAGTTTTATAGGGGCGGTTGGTGTTATCAGCCGCTCCTACAAATCGAGTACCAACCGCCCCTATAATACCTATTTGTAGGGGCGGTTCAATCTAGAACCGCCCCTACAGTACATTTTCCGTCAAAAAAAATTTAAATTTACAATTCAAAACCAGAATATATATATATATATATATATATATATATATATAATTCAAATCTGACCAGAACATATATAATTCAAATCTGACCACAAACACAAGAGTATTATATAAACTACAATTACAAGTCTAATTCACAAGAATATATACAATCCATCATTAAATAGACATAATTCACAAGTCTAATTCGTTCCACTTCTCCCTCCCCTCTCTTTGGCACACGGTGCACTGGGTGAACGGGGCGACAGTGGCGCAGCAGCTCTCTCTCCTCTCTGTCTCGCGGCGGCGCTCCTCACCGGCGGCGAGCTCACATGTTCTCGCGCTAGGGTGGATAGGCAAGGCTGCTAGGAAGCTCTACGGCTTCGTGCGCTCACGGCGAGTTCACCGGTGGGCCAAGGGTGGCACCTTGGTGGCTATGGCGCTCGGCATAGGTGTTCCACAAGGTAAGACTAATGTTAAACTCTATATACATTGTTATCAACGGCCTAGAACTAGCCTTTCAGTCTCACGAAGGTGTTGGTACTGAGGATTTCTACCTAAGTCAGAATCTCGGTCATGGTAAGTGCCTTTAACGTGTACAATCTGGTCCAATATGAAGTTATAAAGGTCGCCGGTGAGCTCTAAGAGTTGATCATCCTTGTATGAGTCTCTTTTCATTTCTTTCTCTTCTTTCCACTACAAGAGAACAAGTTTTGGTTTAGTATTTTATACCATATGCGAAGTTTTTATACTATGGGTGAAGATGTTCAAACTTACCCTTAAGGGATGTCTTCTGTAGACACCGATGTTACTCATCATAGAACATACATAGTATCCACAATGTACACTCCCAGGCTTCTGCTTAAGGTACTGTGTTTTGCATATGGAAATGTTAAGTAATGCTTTTAACAGCCATATAATGGAGTACTAAAGTAAGTTACACTTACCGCACATAGTGTTTTTATAGCCAGCCTTTCCTTACTTACTAGATCATGCCTTACGTGATGTTTATTGACATAGAACCTAAATGTCATGTTTGAATTATTTTAGTAAATATAACTTGTTAGTATCTAAAAGTGAACGTTACAAGTATGTATACAAACATATAAGCTAATGAGGATTGTCGATATGTATACGTCTTGAGAATCGATATGAAGTCTTTGTATATCACCGGGTCCCTATCCATTGAATCAAAGACCCATGCCATGCTCCTCCCAACATCGATGCCTATACAAATCTAGTGGTTGCTGCATGGATTTAATCATAGAATTAGATAAGCTCTTTTGCATAGAATAAAATATATCGAACAAAGCTTTCAGTATAGAGTTGAACTTACTCGAAGTTGTATGGTAGCCATATAGTAGAGTGTTGTTGGAGATTCTTAAAAGTCAGGGCAATGTATGCCGAAACCTTAAGGGACTCTTGCCTTAGTTTCTTCGTACGGATGTCCTCTTTCTCCCCAAGGGTCTTTCCAGCAGCTAGCTCTTTGTCATCTAGTTTCTACTGTCTAGGGTAATTAAAATTTGTTTGTGTTATAGCTTGAGGGTCTATATACCCAGCTTTCACACTTAGCATTTGTTTTATAATATGCACTTGCATTCTACAAATCACGACGTGGGTTAGTTACAACAAAATTCAAAGATTATATTCATATTATATCGGGAGGACAAGGACTTACAGGCACCACGTGCGAATTAGATTCATTTCCATTGCTCCGAGGTGAAAGCATGTCTGCATGTCATTGAAGTCAAAGATAATTTTTCTGATTGGGCTTCCAAATATGTTTGTTCCTCTTCGCCGGCTCGGTGTTACGGGCACTGAGCTCCAATGCCTCCGGTGAAGTCTTCTGAGCCACGAGCTCCTCCCATGGACTAGGAGTTATGTTGCTGAACTCGTTGAAGGGAGTTAACCTCTTTTGGATATACTTCTTATTGAGCTCCGACCTCCAACGTCGGAATGACTCTCCTACGATCTTGAAAGCATTTTTTACCAATTCTTGCTTACCCTCCGGAAATCTAAAATTGAGCTTCAGCTGCTTATCCCATAGTTCATCCTTTTTCTTCTCTGGTACCTCTTTCTAGTTAGGGATTGCTGGGTTCAATTTATCTCTTACTAGGGCCCTGATCGCATTACGGAATTGCCCTCTAAATTCCTTCGGCTCAAGGATCTCCCCTGCTGGCCCGACCTCTGTTATCACATAGCATGCCTTATCTGGATATTGATTTGCTTTTCTATCACATCGTTTCCTCTTTGGCTTGGTAGTCATGTTCGTGGTTGTGTCTTGAGGTTGTGGAGCAGAGGCCTCAATGTCCGTCTCTATGGCTGTTGCCTCTGCTCTTCTTTCCTCTACTCTGTCTTGTCCGGCGAGATGTCACGGACGTCGACGTTGTCTTTTTCGAGTTTCAGGAGGGACCTGTGTATACGACAGGTCAAAGTATTAGCAGAGGTAACACAGCCAAAGCTTTAGAAAAATTTATAAGCTAAGGTTTTATCCATACCTCCTCGTTCGGGTCAAAATTATTGTCCAAATCTTCCTCCGTTGGCCTTCTTCTGGCTTCATGTGAGAAAGGATTCTCAGGACTTACATATCCCTCTTCTGAGTCATCATCATCATCCTCTTCTTCTTTGCCTTCAATAGCCTCTCCTGCTCTTCCTTCTGCTCCCCCTTCCTCCTCGTCACACTACTTCTGAGTAAGCATCACTTCTAAATCCTTTTCTAACTCGTTATCGAACTGCTCCTGAGTAAGCTAGTCTTCTAGTGCTTGCTCCTCACAGGTTAGCTGCTCATCATGCTCGGGGTATCGGGCTGCACTGTCTGGTGTCCGCGACATTATTTCACGCTTTGTTCTAATAGATGCAAGAAAGTGTGCTTTAGATATGCGAGAAGGTATAAGAAATCAAAAAGGTATATAAACCAAAGTAGTCCTATAAAAACAACAATATATAAAAAAAACGAGTAGTAGCAGTAGTAGAGGCCTCAAAAACATGTCAATCATCATTTGATCATAAACTTAGAGCATCAAGGCATCATAACAGAGAAGAGAGGAGAAGGTAATATAGGGGCGGCTGGTAATGATGCCAAGTTCCTCACAAGTTCTTGATCATCAGCTCATATTCTATATAATATATGGACTTGGACAATTTCATCATCGGCAAAACAAAGGAGAGGAGAGGTGAGGGAATATTTGGCAAAAAAAGCAACAACTGCTTAGCAAACATAGAGCAGCAGCTGATGGCAAAAATAGCCAAAAAACAGCAGTGGCCCACTGGTCCTATGCCCCCAAGCTGCATATTGGACAGAGAAAAATCTGAACAAAATAAAAATATATAGTTAATAGTACTGAATTATAGTTTAGGACAGCAGCAAGCCAGCAACCATAGAATGTAGCCAGGAATAGCAAACTACAGCTATCTGTTGGGGAAGAACAAAGCAAACTATATAAACTGTTGACTGAAATGAGCAGTTCACTGAAAATGGGTTTAATCTGAATTTTTAGAAGCAATAGAGCAGTGAAGTAACAAAACAATAATAACTATTAAATCAATCAAGTAGCAAGGACTGATCAGGCACTGCAAGTAGTTCTTGCAACTCTAGCACTACAACAGATCCCAATGCTTATTCAATGAAGCTGATTCATTGAAAGAGAAGCTCTGAAAACCTTGACTGGTTTGAGGAACACCAGATAACACAGGCAAGCAGGAAAATTTAGAAAGGGAAAAAAATGCTTGTTTCATCTAGTTGTGCAGTTTATACCAGATTACTAATAACTTACCTAACTAATTATATTAAATTGCTTAACTAAATTTACATGCATATTTTGGGTGGTTCTCTACTGCTCGTCTACACTTAGAACATGCACCAATGCATGTTTGGGATTCATGTAGTCTGCTGCACACTCCACCTTTGCTGCAGCAGGAAGTTGGCAATAGGTCATCTTTGTTGTCTTCTCTATCTACAGTGGCAGCAGTATTGCCGTAAGTAGTGGCTGATTTCAGCCCGATACTGGCCAGCTGTAGCTAGTAGTGGATATAGTAGTAGCAGGCATACTAGATGTGGTTACAGTTGTCTAGAGATGTATATATATCAATCAACTTGTTTAGCAATGGAAAGCAGTTCAGTTTGCTGCACCAGCAGAGGCGTGTTCGTGCTGCATTCTGTGCTCAAGTTCATCTTCTACCTCTAATTGTGAGCCATGAGAGGGTGAGTGAGCTGCTGCTGCTCACATGCGCAGAGAGACCAGTTTCCAACATATTAGGCCATAAATGACTAGGAGGTTTTCTAAAGATGGCAAAGAACAGTAGAAAAATTGATCACACACTGCACGCAGAGGGATGAAAGAAGCAGTAAAACAAAGGCAGCAAAAACTCAAGATAGCTTATATATGTTCATCCAATAGGGATCCAACTACTAAGAAGGGTGTCCTGTAACATGCTGCAGGTAACTACTAGATCTCTCTGTCTCTGAATGTCAATAGTAATCTAAATCTAAATGAGGTTTTTAATTTGTTAGTTAATCTGAATCTAAAGGAAATAACTGAATATGTCATCACAACTGTTAAATAACTAAAGTATTTCAATGTTGTTTGGATAATTGACTGTCAAAAAAATTCTACACCAACATTTGTTGTTTATATCTTAGTTTATTTAACACTAGTGTTTTCGTGATGGAACGTCGAATCTTTTGGAGATACTGTAATTTGAGCAAAACGGTTTCACCAGATAACAATCAGTTGCTATCTGATTACGCAAAACGGTTTCACCAGATAAAAACTCCACGAAAGCTATTATGGAAGAAAAATCTTGGAACAGTCAAGGTTGGAAAAACAGATTTAGTTAATGGGTACTATGAAAACATATCTTGGTATGTGAAGTGGGTATAAGCTATAACATTCTCTTTGCTTTTGCAGTTAGAACTGCAATTTGAGGGAAGAAGCATGCAGTTTACTGTAGCTCCTGTGCATGCTGCAATCATAATGCAATTTCAAGAAAAATTTAGGTATTTAAAGAACTATATTATTGTATGTATCATCTATACTCTTTTGACTAATCTATCGAACTTTGCAGTTGGACTTCAAAGGCACTTGCTACAGAAATTGGCATACCTATGGATTCTCTTAACAGAAGAATAAGCTTCTGGACAAGCAAGGTCTGGCACACATGTATCAGTGACTAATTGTTACTTCTATTTTTTTATGTGAAATATGCTTGTCATTATGCAGATCATGGTAACATGACCATCGAAACTGGAGTGTAATCAATATTAATCTATATTAGCTGTTTGGCCTAAAATTTGATGGACTAGATAGTTGATCACACACTGATCTAGAGTTGTACACAAGCTATATAATTTGCATTTCATTATATGTGGAAATAAATTCTAGATATTCTCAATTTTATGCATGCCCTAGGCTGCATGATGTCTGTACAATCATTTTTCCTTGTATAATTGTTAGCTTCGATCTGTTTAAGAAGCAGATTTAACAATTCTGTAATTTGATATAGGGGGTCCTGACTGAATCAGCAGGACCAGATGCCGATGATCGCACCTTTACTCCAATGAAATCCAATTGAAATAAAAATTTAATCGAAACCTTGCCTCATCACGAGCAACACATTCCAGCAACTAGTTCAACACGACAGCATATTCACATAGCATCAGGTGGTAGTCAGGTAACATGATAAAAAAATGCTAGATAGGTAACAGGATAAGTAATAGCTTGCGCAATGGAAAAGAAAAATTAGAAACATGGAAGTAGCCATTTTCAGAATTGGCAAGATCAGTTCTGCATCAATTAGCATGCTATCTTGTCGAATCAACAGACATATGCTTCATTAATTACTGAATATGTCATCACAACTGTTAAATAACTAAAGTATTTCAATGTTGTTTGGATAGCATGCCTGATGTCAACAAAAACAGTATTGTGAATGAACGCTTGGCAGAGTATTAGATGACTGAGGAGTCAGGTGAAAGCTCTGTGGCTTCAGTGGAGGATCAACTTAAGAAAGAAATGACAGTTTACGAGGTATGGATCGAAAGGAAGAAATACTGAATAAATATATATTTACATTTTGTTTGTGCTCACTTTTCAACCATTGGGATGCCGTATGCCCTGCAGAAATTCATCATCGGAATGCTAACCAATTTTGGGAGTATGTCGCTGGACAGGATACATAACACTTTAAAGGTAAGACCAAAACATGGCCTTTTTTTCTCTCTACTTCGCATTTTGATCTCTTTTTAAATTTCTCATTTTTCAGATGTTCTGTATTGCTGAGCCGTCATACGAGAAGTCACTGCAGCAGCTCCAAAGTTTTCTTTCTGGTCTAATAGCGGATGAAAAGCTAGAAACGAGGGATGGGCTGTACTTGCTAAAGAGGCAGCACTGTAGCAGTCATTCTATACTAGGATAGTGAGTTGTTAGACTAGGGTTGTACTACTTGCTAATGAGTTGTTTAGACTAGAGACGTTGGGTAATCAGACACAACATTCTTCATTATCAACGCTATGCTATCGTGTTCCACGAAATGTCTTACTGTTATATCCTAGGAACTAAAGAAGTGGAGTAAGTATCAGCGTCCTTGGTGCCCCACGATTGTGTATTTTCACTCTCTGAGCACCTTTGATATTCTTAGATTTCCAAAGAATCAGTGCAAGCAACTTATCTCCTCTATAAGGATGGAATTTTGGACGTAAAGCTTTGATCTCATGCTCCACGTCATCATATAACCTTAGTCTGAAACAAGCAGGAATGGAGAAGGGGATTGGCGTACCTGGAGAAGACCGGCCCAAGGGACGGAGGCCTTAGCGAGGAAGGTCGGCGGCTCTCCGGGTCAGAGGAAGAACCCCGCGCGGCGACGCTGGAAGGGCGCGATAGTGGGCCGAGAGACCTCAAGGACAGAGCCGAGGGATGGAGGTCGCAGCGTCAGAGGTCGAGGTCGGAGATGGGGCGACGGTGGACCAGCCGGCCTTGGCCTCTCAAACCCTAGCTGTCGTGGAGATGGGGTGGCACCGTCGCGGCCTGGGGATGTCGAGCTCCGGCCCGAGGGTGAGGAGATCGGGCGCCAGCGTCGGGGCGGTGGCTTCACGGAGCGCGTCCGCGGCGGAAAGGTCAGGGAGGCGGCACGTCCAGGACTTAGCCAAATGTCAGCCCTGGGCGTGCGGCGGCATATATAGTCAACGCGATTTGTAGGGGCGGCTTAAATTGATTTGTAGGGGCGGTCCCTGAGCAAGCCACCCCTACAAATATTTTTCAATTTATTTTAATTAATAATTTTGTAATTTATATGTAAAGAACACAATGTAAATTTATATAATACTTTTTTATTATTCTATATATGTATAAATAAAAATATATATAAACAATTTCATGATATATATATACAGGTATAATTATATATTTTGTTCTTTACAAAAAGAATATTTTAAAATTTGAAAATTTAAAATTTAAAACAACTAAAACAATTTCATCTCCACTAAATGATCTTAAATGAAAATTTTGTAAACATCAAAGTTGTAGAACTCATCAAGATGTACAACTTATATTTTGGTCATCTTTTCATTTGACCAAATTTGAATAGTTCAAATTTTGAATTTCAATAAATGTCAACTTCAAATAAGATTTTGAAACCTTAAATTATTTCAAATAAGAAAGTCATGAACATAAAAGTTGTTGAACACATCACTATCTACAACTTTTATTTTGGTTATCTTTTCATTTGACCAAATTTGTACAGTTTAGATTTTGAATTTCAATAAATGTCAACTTCAAATAAGATTTTAAAACCTTAAATGATTTCAACTACAAAAGTCGTGAACATAAAAGTTGTTGAACTCATCACTATCTGCAACTTTTATTTTGGTCACTTTTTCATTTGACAAAATATTAGTAAACATTGTTCACAAATTCACATGTCACTCATAGTTTCATGAACTATATGAGAGGCATGTTGATTTGTGAACAATGTTTACTATCACTTTCTCAGATGAAGAAATAACTAAAATAAACGTTGTAGATCTTGATGAGTTATACATCTTTGGTATTCATCACTTTTTCAGCTGAAATCATTTGGTATTTTAAAATCTTGTTAGAACAAAGTCATTTTTAAATTTGAAAATTTGAATTGCTCAAACTTTGTCAAACGAAAAGAATGACCAAATCAACACAGTAACTTGATAGGGCATGATTTTAGAAAAATTTAGGGAAAAAATAATCACATTTCGAGTTAGTATGAGGGAGAAAGACTAGTTACAAATTTTACCCAGAGATTAAAAAGAAAAATCACAATTGTTCATGATGATCAACGATGAACAAGTGTGATTTATGTTTTCAATCTGTGGCTGAAACTTGTAACTAGTTTTTCTCCCTCATACTAACTCCAAATGTGATGATTTTTTTCCTAAAATTTTCTAAAATCATGCTCTATCATATTAGTCTGGTCATCTATCTTTGTCACTAATTTTGGACGATTCAAATTTTGAATTTCAGAAAATGACAACTTCAAACCTGATTTTCAACCACTAAATAATTTCAGCTATAAAAATGATGAACATAAAAGTTGTTTAATACATCACTATCTACAACTTTTATTTTGGTCATCTTTTCATTTGACCAAATTTGGACAGTTCAGATTTTGAATTTCAATAAATGTCAACTTCAAATAAGATTTTGAAACCTTAAATGATTTCAACTACAAAAGTTATAAACATAAAAGATGTTGAACTCATCACTATCTACAACTTTTATTTTGGTCACTTTTTCATTTGATAAAGTATTAGTAAACATTGTTTATAAATTCATATATCACTCATAGTTTCATTAACTATATGAGAGACATGTTGATCTGTGAACAATATTTACTATCACTTTGTTAGAAGAAGAAATAACCAAAATAAAAGTTGTAGATCTTGAGTTATACATCTTTGGTATTCATCACTTTTTCAGTTGAAATCATTTGGTGTTTCAAAATCTTGTTAGAACAAAATCATTTTTTTTAAAATTTGAAAATTTGAATTGCTCAAACTTTGTCAAACGAAAAGAATGACCAAATCAACACAGTAACTTGATAGGGCCTGATTTTAGAAAATTTTAGGAAAAAAATCATCACATTTGGAGTTAGTATGAGGGAGAAATACTAGTTACAAATTTTACCCAGAGATTAAAAAGAAAATCACAACGGTTCATGATGATCAATGATGAACAAGTGTGATTTCTTTTTTTAATCTGTGGCTGAAATTTATAACTAGTTTTTCTCCCTCATACTAACTCCAAATATGATGGATTTTTTTCTAAATTTTTCTAAAATCATGCTCTATTATTTTGGTCATCTCTTTATTTCATAAAATGTTAAGTGCTCGTTTTAAGTGTTTCAATAGTAGTCCGAACATGTTGCAGTAGTAATAAGTGCATGTTTCAAGTATCTACGTGTTACGGCTATTTTAGTAGTAATAGAGTGGATGTTGCAGTAGGTTCATCTGGATGTTGCAAAGGGTAGTATCACACATATGTATAAATATAGTCTCACACACATATATAAATATATAATCTCATACACATACATAAATATATAGTCTCATACACATGCATAAATAAAGTCTTACAAACACACACACTTACACAAACACTACACGTTCAACAACTAGTTAGCCCGCTATAACAACTTTTCTCTTGACACATTTTCATTCCCATGGCAATATATCTTTGGACAGGTTCTTTTCCACAACACTGATCTTCTTAGGAAAGTCTGTGAATAGCGGCATCTCGTCGTAGTTATTGTAAGCTTCAACATCGTCCACACCATCAACTCCGATAATGTGTTGTTTCCCAGAGGCAACCACGTGCTTTGTCTTCTTCTTCAAGGGGAGGTTACTTTGTGGGTCAGACATATAAAAAAACTTGTGTGACACGTGAAGCGAGCACCCAAGGATCATCTTGGTAGCCTAGATTCTCGAGGTCTAGGACTCTCAATCTGATCTTGTTCAGTTGGTGTTGTTTGATCCAGTGGCATTGAAATAGGGCCACCATTATATCCCTTCCATAGTCAAGTTCCCATATCTCTTTAATGATGCCAAAGTATTAGATCTTTCGCATCACTCCATTGAGAGCTTCTATTCAAAGGCCGCTATTTTGGTTCGCATATTTACTATCCTTTGCGTGGATATAGTACGTGTACTCATTGATGTCATAAGCTTTCTAAGATATCACTTGTCTCGATGGCCCCTCCACCAACCTACTGATGGTAATAGAGTCTATGGTTTCTCTAGGCGGTATATTTTGGTCCTTCAACCATGTAGTTAGTTGTTGCTTGTGCTATTTCATGACCCAATCATCTGAACGACCATTTCTCTCCGCCATAATGATAGCCAAGTGTTCATCAATGTACGGTTGCATCAGTTATGTACTCTGCATGACACTGTAATGCGCCCAACTCACTTCTTTGTAATCATGGTCGATGAACACTTTTCTACCACTGGTGCCCTTCCTAGCCAGCATACCCTTGTGACGAGAATCAGGTTTACCAATCCCTTTCTATACTTTTAAGTACTCTTGATAGCACTCGATGACTTCTTCAGTACTGTAACCCTCTGTCATGGAGCCCTCTGGGTATGCTTGATTATGCACGTATTGGCTTAGAACTAACATGAACCGCTCGTAGGACCACATTTCATGCAAGTAGGAAGGGCCCAGCGCCTGTATCTGATGAACCATGTGAATCATGAGATGTGGCATTATATCAAAAAAGTAAGAGGTAAACACATCTCTAGTTAGTTTTGTGTCTCCACCACAAATTCATATAGGTCACTTAGCTCTTTCTTGCCAATCGTCTTATGTGAGATCTTCGAAAAGAAGTAGCATACGCGAGTGATGGCCATTTTCAAGAACTCTGGCTTTATAGCCCTGATTGCAATAGATAGAAACACTGTCAGCATCACATAACAATCGTGAGCCTTGTAGTGTGTTATTGACAAGTCCTTCATCGACACTACCTTCTTCATATTCGCTGAAAACCCAGTTAGAACTTTGACCCCCCTCAGGAAAGTACATATAGCTCTCTTTTCTTCTGGTGTTAGGTTGAAGCACGCCGTGGGCAGAGTGTATTTTCCATTAGCCTTAGGTACCGGGTGAAGCTGTGGCATCACGTTTAGCTGCACCATGTTTTTCTATGATTTCAGACCATCCTTTGACTTGTCTGTGTCCATCAAGGTAGCAATGAGACTCTCAAAGATATTCTTCTACACGTGTATAGCATCAATGGCATGGGGGACCTCCAAGTCTGGCCAATAAGGCAAATACTGAAAGAAGATCGATTGTTTCTTGAAAGGTACGCCTTCGACAGGAGGTGTGCTTCTATCTCTATTCGTCCTATCCGGATTCTTCTTTCCATAGACGACGCGTATGTTTTTCACCATTCTGTACACGCGTTCTTCGTTATGATGTCTCTCCGGAGGGGGTTCAATCTCCAGGGTGTTGTCATAAAATCTAAAAAACAATTTGCTGTGGTACTTGTGACTTGTCTTTAAGAAGCGTCGGTTCCTTAGGTAAACTATCTTCTTGGATACATCCAGGAACACCCATGTAGTACCATCCAAGCAAATTAAGCACCACATCTTCCCTTTGATCTGTTTAGACAAAGCAAACAACGTGGGGTAATCATTGGTAGTAACAAATATTATTGCTCTACATATGAAGTCCTCCTTTCGAAATGCATCGTACATCGGCTCCCCATGCCTCCATAGCCTCTCCATTTCTTGCATCAAAGGCTCGAGGAACACATCTATATCAATGCTTGGTTGTTTAGGGCCAAAAATAAGAATAGTGAGGAGAAGGTACTCTCTTCTGACACAACCATGTTGGGATATTGTACATGGTCAAGATCACTGGCCAAGTGCTGTGGTCGCTCATCCTCTCATTAAAAGGATTCATTCCATCAGTGCTCAAGCCAAACCGTACATTCCTTGGATTATCGCTGAATTCTTTGTGCTTCTCATCGATCCTTTGCCACTGACTATAATCAGCCGGGTGTGCAATCTTATCATCATCCACCTTGCGCTCATCATCCCACCATGTCATGAGTGCGGCTTCTTTAGGGTTTAGGAAGATACATCTCAAGTAGTCGGTCACTGGCAGATACCACATTACCAAGGCAGGAATTCTTCTCTGCTTTGCATCGTTGCCTAATGGAGTGTCCTCTAGGAGCTAAGATTCTTATACCACCTTTTTTGTACCCTTCTTATTCCTCTTTTTTCCCCGTGGAGGCTTCGTCCCCACCGTAAAGGTCATTGTTCTTGTACCGGCTAGCCCCACACCAAGAATATTTATCCAGTGACTTAAACGTTTCACCAAGAAAAAGGATATAGTGGTTGGAGCATGTATGGATTTTTTCAACCCCCATGTCAATGGACTTATGACCTTCTTCGCTTGGTATGTGTTGGTGGAAACTGAGTTTGGTTGTGGCAGCACCCATGATAGGAGACACAATAGATCATTGAAACTATAGTCTGACCAGCCGTACTTAGCCTTTAGGATGAGTAGCTCAAGCATAAAATGTAGCAATGTCTAATGTGTCGGATAGCCCTTTTCAACACCATACACAGTCTCCTTCGATGCTTTTATCACCCTTTCCAAATTTTCTAGTCCTTTTGGGCTCTTTAGTAAAATCTCTGGTCCACAGGCTTGAATCATATCCTCCAAATCATCTTTATCACTGACACATGCTCCACCATCATTATTGGCACCACCTTCGTCATTACCATCCCAACTACCAGCATCATGACCTTGTTCATTGCCAAACTCGGGATTCATTCATGCATCAAGCTCTGCTGAATATTGGGACAGGGATTCTAGGGTTTTGTCGTCGTATTCCTCCTCATCCTCGTCATTAACAATAACCATTTCACCATGATGAATCCACACTGTGTAGTCCTCAACAAATCCTCGCATAATCAAATGTGATCTGATGATAGTCACATCTATCCATGCCATATGGTTCTTGCAATCTTTATAGGGACAAATAATTATATTCTTATTCTCTATCAACATTATTGCATGCTTCTCTACGGCTTTAATAAATTTATCCACCTCTTCACGGAAACCTGCCTTGAACCTTAATAAACCATACATCCAAGAGTTCCTATACTCCATCTTTTACAACAACAACAAAAGAAACATTAAAGGACTACTTATTCATATATATATATATAAATGAATCAAATTAATAATTACTTGAGAATAATTGTATATACTTCAGATATATATGAATATAAATCAAATATAATTACATGAAGCATACAAACACACCATGGTAGAGGAAAATTAATTAATGGCCCATTTATCCATAAATAATTAAAATACATATTTGTTGATTACAATAAACAATTTCAAAGACAACAATCAGCAACAATTATATTTTACTCAATATCTTTCATGCAAACCCTAGTCCAATTTCATCAAACATAAATTTACAAAAATGAAATTAATAAAAAAAAACAAACTCCAGATCTAGATCTACATGCACATGAAATATCCATAAAACTAACTAATTATTCACTAAAATCAAGAAACATGGACCAAATAAGGGTATGATCTTATTCCTCTACCTAATTTATCCTAGTACATTCAAAACTTGGGTCTAATTTGCTTCATAAGTAGCTCAAGCACCATAGAAGAGAGAGAAAAATAAAACTCTAATTACTCACTAACTAACCGTTAAAACTTCAAAAAAAGTATGGAATAGCATTTTCTTACCTTCTACAACCTCTTCACTAAAGGATTTAAGACCAAAACCTTTTCCTCTTAGTAGAGTAATTTTTGGAAGGTATCCAAGGCCTCCCTACCTTTTTTTCACGGGTTGGAGTGAGTGACCCATTGAGGAAGAAGGGGATGTAGGTATTTATACGTGGGTCATTTATAGTGGTGGCTGGTGATTGAGCCGCCCCTACAAATCACAGGTATTTATATGTGGGACATTTGTAGGGGCGGCTGGTGATTGAGCTGTCCCTACAAATCACAACACCGAGGGCGGCTGGTGAGTGAGCCGTCCCTATAAATCGACCCATTTGTAGGGGCGGCTCGTATCACCAGCCGCCCCTACTGTTCTATTTATAGGGATAGCTGGTCTCGTGGGTCCCGAGCATGCCCACTGTAGGGGTGGCTCCATCACCAGCCACCCCTACAAAAAAATTATCCCATTACGACAAATGTTTTTTAGTAGTGAGCCGAACGAAATGCATATATGTGGAACGCCCAATTTAGAATCCATATCGAAAAGTCGTGAAAGCGCTACCCCAGTTGTTGGTGTTTCGGACCGAGGGGTCCTCAACCAACTAGTAAATTTGTACTACGTGTTTCCGATCCTGGATGGTGATGCAAAGAGACACAAGGCTTATACTGGTTCAGACGATCGATGCCCTACATCCAACCTGAGAGATTGATCTTGTATTCCTTGCACCGAGGTGCTTGTAGTAGGGGGTACAAGCTGGGTGAGAGGGGGAGCTGATCCCAGGTCTCGACACGGAGTGATGGGGGCTGCTTGAGACGTTGTTCTCAGACAGCGGGTGAGTATGCGTGTTACAGGGTGTTGTTTTTTGTGTGTCTGTCTCCCTCTCTCAAAATGGCCCAAGTCCTCTCCTTTTATAGTCTGAAGGGAGGACAAGGACAGTACATGTGCTAACTATATGGTGTCGTGTGAACAGAGGCGGCATGTCCGAGCCCTGTAGCCCGTTCCTGTGGCGGTGTGGTCGTTGGAGTGGTCCGTCCTTGGAGCGCTGGGGCGACGTGCCGGTCACATCCGATCCTATGCGTCATGGGAGCTCTTGGGCTGCCTCAGAGCGGGTGCAGCGGTCAGCGTGCGGGTCGCTGTGGATTGACTGTGCGTGAGGCCGAGGCTCGGTCGGTGCCGAGGCCAAATCGCAGTGGGGGGTCTCGGCAGAAGTGAATCCCGAGATAGCCGAGACCCTGGTGCAGAGTGTTGAGGCTCGGAGGGAGCGGTTGATCTGGTGTGCTGGTTCGGAGGTGATGATGACCCAGGCCAGGCTGCCCATGTCATGTTGTTTTTGAGGCAGGGATCACGAGGCACAGTGTAGTGCGGGCGCCGATCGTGGGCACAGCGTTAGAATACAGTTGTCGGTAATCCCCGCCGTGCTCTGTCTCAGCCGGTATGGCACTGATGCGACCTTGTGTCCTGTCGGCCACTCCGCGGTGTCAGCCGCCGTCCAGCTGAGATTGCGGGAGTGGTTGACGTATTAATGAGATGTGACATGCTGTCGGGAGGACCGGTTGAGGCGGGGGCGACGGGCTATCGACAAGCCGGCCTCGAGCGATACGGAGAATAGCTATCTCATTCAAGGTTGTATGCATGGGGCCTTGGGCGAGACGGAGATTGGGCTCCCTACCAAGGCCTCCCGTGAGAGGCCTTGTGCGAGGCAGAGATTGCGTCAGGACGCCGAGACCTCCTGTGCGAGGCTCAAGGCGAGGTGGAGAGCCTAGTGGGCTCGGACGTGGCCGGTGATGAGCCCATGACTTACCCTCTAGCTTTGTTTTTTGATGGGATTTAAGTGATCCTTTTGGTGTACGCTCGGGGTAACCCATTCTATGGTACCCGACAGTAGCCCCCGAGCCTCAGGGGGAGTGCGTGCACTCTCTCTGAGTGTTTGTTGAGGCTTGGTTTGTAGCCGCTCCCATAGGGATAATGTTTTGTTTCTTGAGGTTTCGGTGGGTGCGCGTGAGCGCACCCACCGAGTGTAGCCCCCGAGGCCCTGGAGGAGTGGAGTTACTCCTCCAGGGGCTTTTTTTGTTTTCATTTGAGTGAGGAGTTTTTTTATCATATTTGCTAAGCCCACAAGTGCGAGTTCGGGTCGTGGGGGTCTCGGCGAGGTTGCAGGAAGAGCTCCCTAGCCTCCGCACGGAGCAAGAGGTCCGTCAGGGGTTCATCTGGCTTTTTGTACGACCCTCATGCTTCCTTTTCACTCGGAAGGAGAGGTGGAATGTGCCAGGCTACCCTCGGTGGGCGCGAGCGTTGGCACTTCCGGTGAGCTATTATCGGGTAAGTCCGAGTGGAGGCCCGTGCCCCATTCACTAGGGGACGGCTAGCAGTCCAAAGATGCACTCCAAGAGTACCAGAGGGTTTCTCTAGTGGGTGCCGAGGCTGTTCGCTGGGCCTCGGTGGCTCGGTGCCTCCCTACGGTGGGATCCCATTCGGAGACCTCCCTGCCGATCTCGAACACGACTTGGGACGCCCCGAGCGACTATTCGCTCGGGCCTCGGCCATTCGTAGGCTCACCCCAAAGTTGTCCCTGACTCTGTTGCCCTAGGGCGGCTGTCGAAACCTCAGGGGGCCCAGCCTTTGAACCCCTGGACCGTAACGGGCTCGGTGCCCTTTATCGTATTTGTAACGAAACTTCTAGCGTGGACTCAGATCGTTTGTCTTTGTCTTGGGTGCAGGAGGAGCCCCCGAGCCTCTGCCTAGAACAAGAGGGCGGTCAGGGGTCCCCTAGCTTTTTTATTCGACTCTCACATATCTTTTTCGTTCGGACGGAGGGTTTGTTTGCCAAGCCCATTCGGGTGCGGGCCAGAGCCGCTGGGTCTTGGCAAGGTTGTAGGAAGAGCCCCCTAGCCTCTACACGGAGCGAGAGGGCCGTCGGGAGCTCCCCTAGCTTTTTATACGCCCCTCGCGCATGAGGGTTTGTTTGCCGAGGCCCCTTTGGGTGCGAGCCTTGGTCACGGGGTCTCGGCGAGGTTGCAGGAAGGGCTCCCTAGCCTCCGCACGGAGCAAGAGGGCCATCAAGAACTCCCCTGGCTTTTTGTACGACCCTCGCACTTCCTTTTTGCTCAGAAGGAGGGGTTGTTTTGCCGAGCCCCCTCGAGTGCGAACTGGGGTCGCTAGGTCTCGACAAGATTGTAGGAAGAGCCCCCTAGCCTCCGCACGGGGCAAGAGGTCCGTCGGAGGTTCCCATGGCTTTTTTGTATGACCCTCACGCTTCCTTTTTGCTTGGAAGGAGGGGTGGAATGTGCTAGGCTACCCTCGGTGGGCACGAGCGTTGGCACTTCCGGTGAGCTGTTATCGGGTAAGTCCGAGTGGAGGCCCGTGCCCCGTTCGCTAGGGACGGCTAGCGGTCCAGAAATGCACTCCAAAAGTACCGGAGGGTTTCTCTAGTGGGTGCCGAGGCCGTTCGCTGGGCCTCTGTGGCTCGATGCCTCCCTACGGTGGGATCCCATTTCGGAGACCTCCCTGCCGGTCTCGAACATTACTTAGGGCGTCCCAAGTGTTTTGCTTGCTTGGGCCTTAGCCCCGTATAGGCTCGCCCGCGGTCGTCCCTGACTCTGTTGTCCTGGGGCAGCTATCGAAACCCCTAGGGGCCCAGCCTTTGAACCCTTGGACCGTAATAGGCTCAGAGAGCCCGATTCCTTCATCTGAAAGGAATACGGTGGGGGGAATATCTTCCCCATTAGCTCGGCAACGGGTGGCGCGCCTTTTGAGGTAGTTTCCTAGGGAGGCGAAACAACGCCTACTGCCGTAGTGGCCGAGCGCGATGTGGTGGATGGGACGTAACTGTTCTCGTAATTAATGAGAAAGAAGTGGGCGCATGGGCAGTAAAATCGGATCATGGTTAACCGTGCCGGATCGAGGGGAAACTTCCCTGATTTCAGCGCCCAACCGTTTCACCTTCACCCTGCATAAATACTCAAAGAGTCTCGCCCCTCCTCACCTTACCTTGACTGCGTTAGCTCTACCTCCCTCGAGCCGTCGCTAGAGCAGCGGGTGTTGGGAAGAAGAAGGGAGAAGAGCGAGCTAGGGAGAAAGCGAGAAAGAGCGGGAGAGTGAGAGAGAGAGAAAAACTCACCGCCGCATTTGATCCCTCCACCGCATCCATGGCCGGCGACATTGTTGTCATCAAGGCGGACCCCTAGGATCCATTGGACGTCACTGAGGAGATACTTTAGTCACTCGTCGATGGTGGACTCCTTTGTCTAGTGACGGACCCCAAGAGGCCAGAGTGGATCACTCTGTCAGGCGAGCCAGAGCTGAGGCCCCGCGATGGTTATGTCGTGAGCTTCGTCTCCTTTCATGAGCGCGGCCTCGGCGTCCTAGTGGATCGGTTCATGTGGGCGCTCCCACACCACTATGGCATGGAGCTCCACAACTTCAACCCCAACTCCATCGCACAGGCGGCCATCTTCGTTGCTGTCTATGTGCAGGCCCCAAAGCAGGGCTCAGCCTACCTCGGTGGTGATGCATCGTTGGAGGACACCGGATGGGCTTTGCCTATACAATTCGTCGTTGTAGAGGACATAAGTCTTGGCTCGGCACGCAAGCCATCGGGCTTCGGTCCTATCGCTAGGAAGCTCTCCCTAAGCGAGCCAATCAAGGAACAAGACTCGCCAGTCCATGTTCTGGTCGGTCTAGGGAGGCCCCGTGTCCACTTCCATGACCTCAGGCTCGGCCGAAGGGGTTTTGGCAACCGAGGGGGCGTCGAGCCCCGCTGTGGGTTCAGCTGGTGGGCCCTCTTCTGCTGCTGAGGTGTAATTAGCGAAAGGCTTATTGAGGTCCCTGGCAAAGACATTCGGGGGACCGGAGCCCATGTCGAGGCCATCTTTGCCAGTTCATCTGCGGCCTTGTTGTATTTTTGGGCGATGTGATTGAGTTTGAGACCGTCGAACTTGTCTTCTAGGCGACGTACCATCCTGTAGTACACCTCCATTTTGGGGTCGAGGCAGTTTGACTCCTTCATGACTTGATCAATGATGAGTTGCAAGTCGCCCCAGATGTCGAGACACCGAACTCCAAGCTCGATGGCGATGTACAAGCCGTTGATGAGGGCTTCGTATTTGGCTGCGTTGTTGGAGGCGGCGAAGTGGAGCCAAACCATGTAGCGCATGTGTACTCCAAGGGGCGAGATGAAGAGCAGTCTCGCGCCTGCCCCGGTCTTCATCAGGGACCCGTCGAAGTACATGGTCTAGCACTCCGTCTGAATTTGAGCAGCTGGCAGTTGGTTGTCAGTCCACTCAACCATAAAATCGGCCAAGACCTGAGACTTGATTGCTTTTCAAGGCGCAAAGGTTAGGGCTTCCCCCATGAGTTCGACGGCCCATTTGGCTATCCTACCCGAGGCCTCCCGGTTATGGATTATCTCTCCAAGGGGGAAAGATGATATTACCGTTACCGGGTGGGACTCGAAGTAGTGGCATAGTTTGCGTCGAGCCAAGACTACGGCGTAGATGAGCTTTTGGATGTGGGGGTAGCACGCTTTGGTCTCAGAGAGCACTTCGCTGATGAAGTAGACAGGTCATTGGATGGGTAGAGCGTGCCCCTCTTCCTACCTCTCTACCACTACGGCCGCACTGACCACTTGGGTTGTTACAGCAACGTATAGTAAGAGGGCCTCATCCCTGGCCGGTGGTACCAAGATGGGAGGATTGGTGAGCAGCGCTTTGAGCTTGGCGAGGGCCTCCTCGGCCTCAGGGGTCCAAGAGAAGCGTTCGGATTTTCTCAAGAGGCGGTACAGAGGCAAGCCTTTTTTGCCGAGGCGCGAGATGAAGCGGCTCAGGGCCGCAAGGCATCCCATGACCCTCTGTACTCCATTGAGGTCTCTGATTGGTCCCATGCTGGTTATGGCTGAGACCTTTTCTGGGTTGGCTTCGATGCCACGTTCTGAGACTATGAATCCCAAGAGCATGTCTCGGGGTACCCTGAATACACACTTCTTAGGATTGAGCTTGATGCCCTTCTCTCTAAGGCATTTGAAGGCTATCTTCAAGTCGTCGATGAGATCCTTGGCCTTTTTGGACTTGACCATGATGTTGTCCACATAGGCCTCGACGGTTTGCCCGATGTGGTCGACAAAGACCTAGGTCATGCACCGCTGGTAAGTGGCCCCTGTGTTTCTAAGGCCAAAAGGCATGGTCACGTAGCAGTACATGCCGAATGGGGTGATGAAAGAAGTCGCGAGCTGGTCGGACTCTTTCATCTTGATCTGATGGTAACTAGAATACGCGTCAAGGAAAGACAAAGTCTCGCATCCCGTAGTGGAGTCAACGATTTGATTGATTCAAGGTAATGGGAAGGGGACTTTTGGATAGGCTTTGTTCAAACCGGTGTAGTCTACACACATCCTCCATTTCCCATTTTTCTTTTTGACCAACACAGGGTTAGCTAACCACTCTGGATGGGATACTTCCCTGATGAATCCGATCGCCAAAAGTTTCTGCACCTCCTTGCCGATGGTCATGCGCTTTTCCTCGTCGAATCGGCATAGGCGCTGCTTCACCGGTCTAGAGCTGGCCCAGATGTCTAAGGCATGCTCGGCGACCTCCCTTGGTATGCTCGGGATATCCGAGGGACTCCACGCGAACATGTCGGTGTTTGCACAGAGAAAGTCAATGAGCACGACCTCCTATTTGATGTCGAGGGTGGCGCTTATCCTCAGCGCCCGGTCGTCGGGGCAGGTGGGGTCGACTAGGATGAGTTTGATGGCTTCCGCGGGCTCGAATGTCCTGGCTCGACGCTTAGGCTCGGGCAACTGGCTACCGAGCCGGTCGAGGTCGACGATGAGGGTCTCGGCTTCCACGAGAGCCTCGGTGTATTCGATGCACTCGATGTTGTAGTCGTATGCATGCTCGTACGTGGACTCAATCATGATGACACCATTGGGTCTCGGCATCTTGAGCTTGAGGTAGGTGTAGTTGGGGACCGCCATGAACTTGGTGTAGCACGGCCGCCCTAGGATGGCATGGTAGGTTCCCCTGAATCCGACCACCTCGAAGGTAAGTACCTCCTTGCGGTAGTTGGACGGGGTGCCAAAGCAGACGGGAAGGTCGATGCGCCCAAGGGGTCGCGTGCGTTTCCCCGGCACGATTCCATGGAAGGGCGCAACGTCACCCCAGAGCCACAAACAGTCGATCTCTAAGAGCTCCAGGGTGCTAGCGTAGTGGATGTTGAGGCCGCTGCCTTCATCCATCAATACCTTGGTGAGCCAGGTGTTGCCGATGATTGGGTCGACAACAAGCGGGTACTGCCCGGGATTTGGGACATGGTCGAGGTGGTCATCTCGATCAAAGGTGATCGCTTCCCGAGACTAGTTGAGGTATCAGGGAGTGGCCACCTTGACCGAGAAGACCTCTCGGTGCTCCCTCTTCCGCTGGCGCACTATGAGGCACGCCGAGGGTCCACCAAAGATCATGAAGGCATTGTGAACCTCGAGGAACCCCTCGTCCTTGTCATCGTTCCGGTTGCCGACCCCTTTTGGCTTGGTGTCGTCGTCGGGGGGGGGGGGGGCCGAGCTTGGCATAGTAACGCCGGAGCATGGAGCAATCTTCGAGGGCATGCTTTACCGGGCCCTGATGGTACGGGCAAGGTTTCCTAAGCATGTCGTCGAAGGGCCTAGGGCCCTTGAGGCCTCGAGGATTCTTGCATTCTGCGGCCATGACCAGATCGGCCTCTAGGACCTCCTGCTTCCCCAGGCGGCCCTTTTTCTTTCTCTTGGGGAGGTGGGAGGCTGAGGCCTCGGGGGCCTCGTCCCTTTGCTTCCCCTTGGCGTCACCATCGAGGAAGATGGCTCCAATAGCCTCTTCGCCCGAGGCAAAGTTGGTGCCAATGTCAAGGAGCGCAGCAGCTGAGCACGGCATGTTCCGACCTAACTCTCGGACCAAGTCTCGGCAGGTGGTGCCGGAGAGGAAAGTCTGGACGATCTCTGAGTCACCGACGCTGGGCAACTCAGTACATTGTTTGGAGAAGCGCCGGATGAAGTCTCGAAGAGACTCGTCTGGTTTCTAGCGACAGCTCTTAAGATCCTAGGAGTTCCTAGGGCGCACGTATGTGCCCTGGAAGTTCCCGACGAAGATCCTAACCAAGTCGCGCCAGTCGTGGATTTGTGAGGGAGGAAGGTGCTCGAGCCAGGCTCGCACCGAGTCTGATAAGAGCAAGGGGAGGTTGCAGATGATGAGCAGGTCGTCGTCCATGCCACCTAGCTGGCAGGCCAGGTGGTAATCGGCAAGCTAGAGTTCGAGGTTGGTCTTGCCACTATACTTTGCGAGATTGGCTGGTTGCTGAAACTGGGCCAAGAAATGAGCAGCGCGGATGGCCCTACTGAAGACCCGAGGGCCTGGCAGTTTAGGAGAAGGACTGCGGTCCTCCTCACTGTCATAGCGGCCACCTCGGTGTGGGTGGTAGCCCCGGGTGGGCCCCTCGTTGTCGTGGCATCGTCGCCTGCGGACAACCTCATGGTCTCCCTGCGCCTCACGTCGATTGCCGAGGCGGTCAAGCAGCAGGGGGACCCTGTGGGCAATCGGTGCTCGAGCGGGCTTGGGACGAACCGAGGCTTCCCTATCCTGTTGAGGTGGTGTTGTGGGCAGGTTCGAGGCACCCCTGTGCCGTCAGGAGGCGGAACTCTCGGCCTACTACACCGTGGTGGTCTCTAGGAGATCTTAGAGCTCACCGCGGACCCACCGCCCCTCCATGGTAGAAGGCTCGGGCATCGCGTGGACCAGCATTGTCACAGCCATGATGTTCTGGCTAGCACGATTGAAGACTGGGGGTTGCTCGCTCCCTTCGTCGTTGTGGATGCGGTGATGCACATCGCGGGCCCTCCGTCGGGCTCCTCCGCCGTTGCCATGACCTCACTGCTCCTGTTCGAGAGAGTCTTGAAGCTGCTGTAGAAGGAGTCAGTCTTATTCGACCTTGGCCTAGAGCTCATGGAGTTGTTCCAAGTTCAGGCGTTGAGGTCATGCAAGAGCGAGGTTCTCATTCCGTGCTGCCGATAGGACAACGCGCGGAGTTATGGCGGCGCCTGTACCCGAGCGAGGTGGGGAACGGCTACCCGCCCCCTCGTCCTCCTTGTCTGCCCTCGGCATTCCGAGCCTGACGTGGAAACACTCACAAGTGGGGTCATAGGTGCCCTCGTCACCGGAGTTGGAGTAGCCGAAGCAGTAGTCGCTTGTGGCCAAGAAGCGACGCATGGCTTCAGGGTCATGGAGTCTGGAAAAATCCACTCTAGGGCCATGCCTTGTCATCCTCCGAGGAGTCAGCGTGGGTGTCTAGGTCGAGAGCAAAGCGCTGGCGGCGTCCTAAGGGATCCTCATGAGTGGCAGTGTAAGCGTAAGCATAAGAGGCGGTGGCATTTCTCAACCCAAAGGGGTATGGGGATGGTGCCATCGCCGGGCTCTACTCCACCGGAGTTGGCTCCTCAGGGAGTGGTGGAGCGGAGCTTGATGACTGGGCGTCGCCATGTGCCACCAGCATTTTTCCCCTATCCAAGCTCAGGCTAGATAGGTCCCCAACCAGGGACCTTGCGCCAATAGCTGGTCGTAGGATATCGGCGGGGAGCGGTGTGTCGCCCTGGATTCGCATAGCGTCAGGGTGATCCTGCTCGCGTCGTGCCTAGCGAGCGCGGCGAGAGCGGCCACCTAGGCACTGCCTATGCCTAGGCTACCGGTGCGTGACTTCGTCGTCGGTCGGTGGGGCTCGGGGCGTGAGGAGTACCATGTCATACTCATGCCCTAGAGACATGAACTCTAGGCTCCCAAACCAAACCACCGTGCCGAGACGCAATGGTCGTACGGGGTCTGCCATCTAGAACTTGTTGGGATGACAAAACTGACACGCAGAGGCCCCTACCTGGCGCGCCAACTGTCGGTGTTTCAGACCGAGGGGTCCTCAACCAACTAGTAAATTTGTACTGCGTGTTCCCAATCCCGGATGATGATGTAAAGAGACACAAGGCTTATACTGGTTCAGGTGATCGATGCCCTACATCTAGTCTGAGAGATTGATCTTGTATTCCTTGCACCGAGGTGCTTGTAGTAGGGGGTACAAGCTGGGTGAGAGAGGGAGCTGATCCCAGGTCTCGACACAGAGTGATGGGGGCTGCTTGAGATGTTGTTCTCAGATAGCGGTTGAGTATGCGTGTTACAGGGTGTTGTTTTTTGTGTGTCTGTCTCCCTCTCTCAAAATAGCACAAGTCCTCTCCTTTTATAGTCTGAAGGGAGAACAAGGATTGTACATGTGCTAACTATATGGTGTCATGTGAATAGAGGCAGCGTGTCCAAGCCCTGTAGCCCGTTCCTATGGCGGTGTGGTCGTCGGAGTGGTCCGTCCTTGGAGCGCTGGGGCGACGTGCCGGTCATATCCGATCCTATGCGTCATGGGAGCTCCTGGGCTGCCTCAGAGCGGGTGCAGCGGTCAGTGTGCGGGTCGTTGTGGATTGACTGTGCGCGAGGCCAAGGCTCAGTCGGTGCCGAGGCCAAATCACGGTGGGGGGTCTCGGCAGATGTGAATCTCGAGATAGCCGAGACCCTGGTGCAGAGTGTCGAGGCCCAGAGGGAGCGGTTGATCTAGTGTGCTGGTTCGGAGGCGATGATGACCCAGGAAAGGCTGCCCATGTTGTGTTGTTTTCGAGGCGGGGATCACGGGGCACAGTGTAGTGTGGGTGCCGATCATGGGCACAGCGTCAAAATACAGTTGCCGGTAATCCCCGCCGTGCTCTATCTCAGCCGGTATGGCATTAATGCGACCTTGTGTCCTGTCGGCCACTCCACGGTGTCGAGCCACCGTCCGGCTGAGATTGCGAGAGTGGTTGATGTATTAATGGGACGTGACATGCTGTCGGGAGGACCAGTCGAGGCGGGGGCGATGGGCTATCGACAAGCCGGCCTCGAGCGATACGGAGAATAGCTATCTCATTCAAGGTTGTATACACGAGGCCTCGGGCGAGACGGAGATTGGGCTCCCCACCGAGGCCTCCCGTGAGAGGCCTCGTGTGAGGCGGAGATTGCGTCAGGACGCTGAGACCTCCTGTGCGAGGCTCGAGGCGAGGTGGAGAGCCTGGTGGGCTCGGACGTGGCCGGTGATGAGCCCATGACTTACCCTCTAGCTTTGTTTTTTGATGAGATTTAAGTGATCCTTTTGGTGTACGCTCGGGGTACCCCGTTCTATGGTACCCGACACCAGTACGAGACAAGCTCACAAGGGTAATAATCAAATATAGCCATCTAGTTTTTCACAAAAAAATAGCCATCTAGTATGTGTTTTATCTAAATTTGTTGTCCTATAGCTATAGTTTACAAAGAGTTATTAGTAGTATCATGATTCGTAGCTGGCTACAAAATAACTTATTCTATAGCCACTTTAAGTTACGATAATTACTATGTTAATTTATGAGATTATAGTAACTCTTTACTAAGTGGTTTACTATAACGTTATGGTAAATATCCCCATGTGCTATAGTAACTCAACTATCGTAAATATGTATTGACATTATCGTAAATTAGTATATAAAATTATCGTAAATGGAGGTGGCTACAGAATAAATTATTTTATAGTTGGCTACTGAATATACTCTCCCTATATACACACACATTTGCCCTAGGAACTACCAACCAACTAGTCCTAGATGTCATTCCATCCTATGAACAAGTGTAGTCCTATTCGCTTGAGCTGGCTGCTGCAGTTCAAAAATTGCAACCACAACCACAGCCGAAGCTGCAGCAAATAGGGTCTAAACATATTCTAGAAAATATATTTTTTTGAATACGCAAAAGATTTACGTATCATTGTATTAAGTAGAAGAGTTTAAACATACAGACAACACGCTTCTATCGAGCGTTGTGGACCATGCTAGCAAAAGATCTCTAGTTTCGATATTACATGAATGGAAAACAACAAAAAACGACGCAGCGGTGCGACCTAGAAGGTGGCCTTGCGCCTTCGTGGCTGCCTAGATGACCCTTTCCACCATTCGGAAAGTGTGCGTCCAGTGCTTCAATGTTGGACGCAACAACTTTCCGTCGAAGATCTTGTCAAAGGCGTCCACCTCCGATGCGGATGGCACTGTTGGCCATACGCTGCATGATCAGCACCTCACCTCGCTTAGAAGTAGGTACTCGAGAGAGGCTCTAGGCCACCAACCGCCTGCTCTGGCATGGCAGCACCGGCTTAGCAGGAGGCTGCTTGGGAGGATCACGAATAAGTGGGGAGTCGACCTTCTTCAGCACACACCTGGTGAAGCTCTTGAGGCAGCGTGCGAATGGAGGTGTCGCTAACCGACCATGTGGACCTCCCGAGGTGGCATTCTGAACATGTCTGCATCCGCCGTGGGCTCGGCTAGACCGAATCTAGGCGGACTGCCCACCCTGTCCTATGTAGGTGCGTCAGCTCCTGAGGTGGTGGTATGCACCACCAGTGGTGGCGTGACCTGAGACTAACCATCCTCAAGTGGCGGTAGAACCACATCCGTTGCCAGATGAGTGGGGTGGGAGACCATCGTTAAAGTGGCGTACGTGCATGCATTGATGGCCATGAATGAGACTGCAACCTCCTCCAGCATCAGGTCCTCTAAGACTTCGAGTGTGCCATGCGTGGTGTCCAGGCATGGTGAGAACAACAATGGGTCAAGGTCGAAGAGGCCCCAAATTTGGCACGTCTCATTAGTCGGCCCGCCATGACCATCACAGCCAGCACTATCGGTGATGACACTAGAGACCTTTGCCATAGTGGTGTTGTCCCCCTTCAACCATCGGTGACGCCTCTGACGTCGGTGCCTACCACTGTCGCACGCAGCCGTACCCGGCATAGCTCCAACTAAGCTCGGCATGTTGCCCTGAGTGCACGAGGGGTCACGGCAACCCTGGGTAGACTGTCGAGCAGGTGACTGGGTGCCCGAGGTATGCACTCGATCAGGTTATTGTGGCCGGCCTTTCATGGCATCAGATGTGCCAGAGCTAGAAGAAGGCACCATATGTGCCAGAGCTAGAAGGAGGCACCATCCGCCGCAGCTTGCAGTCCCGCGCGAGGTGTCCGAACCCCTTGCAACTGAGGCAGCATGAAGGCAGCTTGCATGTTGCCACCCTATGCGCGAAGGAGAGACAGTTGAAGCACTTCTCATGTAGGTCCACCAAATAGTGGGTAGGGGGCTGCCGTTTCGTCGAAGATGCAGTGCGGGCGGGGCATGCCCCGTCGGTGCCGTTTGGCGACCCTTGCAATAGGACCTCACACCAGCCGTTAGTATCCGGAGCAGAGATGCGATGGCGGGTGCCACAGTGTGGACCAAACCGCATGTGATTCGGTACATGCTGCTCGCAATCATGTTCGATTGCCGCTTCCTTGCCTCGGACAGGAAGTTGATGAATGAGTTACGGGCATGGTCGGCGATGGTTGTTGCGCTTGCGCCGACGGTCGGCGCATGCCTGACCGGTAGCACGACCGCAAGCGCCAACAACGATGATGGAGCACGTTTGTTCTCTCTTAGGCAGCAGTGATGTCCTCGACACCTGTGGCTCATGAAGAACCACATTGAGGTAGGTGCTTGGGTAGACGGTCGTGATGCTTCCACATCAGAGTTGCTGAGGTCATCGTCCGCCCAACGACGAGGCTTGGTGCGCCTAGCCGAATTTCCCTTAGGTCAAAAGGGAGTGGCATGAGGAAAGGGAGGACGATGGCCTCGGGGATGAGCTACTCCTGCTAGTCTATAGCCCAGCGTCTCAAGGCCTGAACATGTCGATGAGGAAGGTATCGAGGGGGTCCACTGCTGGAGCACCGGTGGAGGAGGTGGCTGCGGTGGTGTCGAACGGAGTGGCGGACACCGAGAGGGGGGAATAGCTAGGGGTGACCGGCAGCACTGCGGTAGCCTAGGGGTGACTGGGTGACATCCTCGGATCAACGCCCCTAGTACCCGGTAGCAGCAATAGATCAACGTCCAGCGCAAGCGTAGGCGCCAGATCTGACCCCCTCGCATGTTGCAGTGGAGGTCGTGTCTGGCCCTAGCAAAGGGGGTGGTGGAGCCTCCAGGATGGGTCGTAGACCCTCGGATGGCGGCAGAGCCACACCCTCGCCAACGCTGGGATCCGTGCGTAGTTTAGGGGTAGGCGGCTGCGGCCCATATCCAGCACTCACGCGCTGCTGTAGGGAGCCCGTGGTCGCAGCGTCCGCTCCCGGTGGCAGGGGCATGCTGATAGAGGAACCCGCCGCTAGCGGCGTTGGAGGCCATGCCGTGCTGGCATGCTGATTCGAGCGTGATTGAGGAGGGAAGAGGGAAGTGGATGCCGGGAGGGGAGGGAGGAGGAGGAGGGCGGGGGAGGTGAGGGCGGCGACGTCGCAGTGGCAGCGAGGAGGCAAGGGGCTCCTAGGGTTGGGAGCGCATGGGCCGGGCCCTTTCAGCTTCGTCGTTGGTTTCTTCTGTTTCCCCAAGCACTTGCTTTGTCTCTAGAAAATATATATATCATCAAAAGACAAAAGTTGTTCGTCTTCCGTTGGACCTGGGCTGTTTACTCAGTAGGCAGCCCATTAGGCCCACTCACATAGATCGTCGCGTCTTCCTCTCTAGAAACAAGACCAGCTGTCCGAGCGAGTCTATGCTCGGATCCAAATCCAACATATGCATTTAGTTTTTTTTCAAAAAAATCCAACATATGCATTTGTACCATTCAAAAAAGGCATTTGTATATACTACTATGTAAGTATGTATACCTCATGGTCAACTTGTGCCATGCTTTCTCTCTCCTTCCTTAAATATCTATTTGGCTTCTAAATAAAAGTTATACAATTGTACTACTATATATTTGTTTTTTTAAACTACTATATATTTGTTTTAGGTTCCAAGATATAAGGATCGGCATACATATTCCAAATTCCAACGCTATTCATTATTGTAAAAAAAGTTCCAATGCTATTGAGTCACTCCATTCTTTGCTTAATTACATATATCTCTATTTGGCTTAATTTTATAATATATGAGATCGAAGTAAATTTTCATAATTTTTACGGTATGGCGCCTAGCACTAGGATGTCTAGATACTAGCCACCGTTCGAACGCCCCGCGTCCGCCTAGGGCCTGTCCTGAATTTTTAGGGGCCCAGGGTGAAACAAAATGCCTTTTAGGTATTCGAGAAAAAAACACATGAACGATGCCATAGCCACCATGACGCACGACTTCAACAAGGGCATGTTGCGATGGAAGCACATGTTGCAAGCGTATATTTCAAGTATTTCAGATGTTTCAAAGGTATGTTGCAATTGTTTTATATGGATGTTGCAAAAGTAGATTAGGGATGTTGCACATATTGCAAGTGTTTCAGAGGTATGTTCAATTGTTTCATATGGATGTTGCAAAAGTAGATCAAGAATGTTGCACATATTGCAAGTGTTTCAGAGGCATGTTGCAAGTATTTCAGAGGTGTTGTTCAAAATGTTTCATTTGTTCTAGACGTATGTTGCAAGCATTCTGACCTGGATGTTGCACATGTTTCACACATATGTTGCAAGAATATATACCAAATATTTCAGCTGTTTTAGTTTTATGTTGCAGTACATGTTTTCATGGCGCAAGTTGCAAGTGTTTTATCTAATGTTGCATATGTTTCACATATATGTTGCAAGTGTATGTTCTAAATGTTTTATCCATTTCATACGGATGTTGCATTCAAATGTTTCATGTTGCATGTATTTCATACTGTTTGGAGAGTCAATGGGCACAGGGAGTGATGGTGGCACGACACGGGTGCTGGAGAATGGGCCGTGGCGAGCTGGAGACCGGCGGTCGGGGCATGACGGGGGCGGGGTGTGCGTGCGGGATGAGGCGGGCGGCTTCGAATCCAGGCGGACAGGGCGTGCTGCGGGGGTGAGGTGAGTCGTCTGGACGTGTAGGCGCTGTGATAGGGGCGGGGTGTGCATGTGGGGCGGGAATAAAAATCAGCATCAGCGATGGGGGTAGGC
Source organism: Miscanthus floridulus (assembly GCF_019320115.1). Classification (NCBI taxonomy): domain Eukaryota; kingdom Viridiplantae; phylum Streptophyta; class Magnoliopsida; order Poales; family Poaceae; genus Miscanthus; species Miscanthus floridulus. The sequence goes on from NC_089583.1 coordinate 79,059,805, forward strand.
TACGCGGGCGTCTTGTCCGGACGTCCCGGCACTAGCATAGCCCGTTGGGGTGGTTAAGGGACTTCGAATATTAGTGCATACCTAGTTCATATGAAGCTACGTACGCCTCATTGGAGTCTCACTCCGAGTTGGCCACCCGCCATGGCACCGCCATTGAGTTGGGTGATCGCGTCGCAGTTGCTGCGTTGTGTTTCAGATTTGCGATTTGGTTCTGAGATGAGAAGTCGCAGTCGCAAAGTCAACAAACAAATCGCAAACACCAATATGCTAGGCTGTCGTGGGCCTTAACGAGCCAACCAAGCCATATACTGATACAGCTACATACTAAGTGTATACCTGGGGTGGGGCCCCTTGGGATTTGGGGTCAGGGCAGTCGCCTCGCTTGCCCACCCTCAGGGCCGGCCGTACGTCCGCCGCACATGCTGCTGCACCTGCTCGCCTACCCTCACATGCCGTTACGCATACACATACTGTTATGCGCCCGTGCCAACTACTGCACATGTAGGTGGGGACCACCCACGCTAGCTTCACAATATACGTCTGAAATAGGTGAAACATTTTCGATATATGGTTGCAACATATGTATATAGCCACTGCAACATATGCAACATTTAGATAAAACACTTGCAACTTACGTCTGAAACAGATGAAACATTTACGATATATGCTTGCAACATATGTATATAGCCACTGCAACATATGCAACATTTAGATAAAACACTTGCAACTTACATCTGAAATCGATAAAACAATTTGAATAGACACTTGCAACATATCTCTGAAATACTTGCAACATACCTCTAAAACACTTGCAACTTGTGCAACATCGCGATCTACTTTTGCAACATCTATAGTAAACACTTGCAACATACCTCTAAAACATCTGAAACACTAGAAACATGCATTTGCAACATACGGGTCCTCCTGCCGAGGTGTCTTTGCCCGACTGCGGTAGACGATGTCCCGGCCGGTGACGACCTTCTACCAGTGGCACCGGGGTGGTGGTGGCGCGGTGAACACTGTGACCGCAACGGGAAAGCATGGGTTGGGGCATGGCGGTGGATGGCCACGATGGCGAGGCGGCTTAGGATGGGGCACGCGCGGGGATGGCGGAGTAGGGCAGTCGGGGCACGATGGGCGCACATGTTGTGAGCACTGAGAGCACCACTACACAAATGCCATGGGAGGGACTGCAGTAGCCTAGCACAGACATAGAAGCAATGGATGATAGCACCATGGACGGCGAACCTTGTGTTCCATCCTCTGCACCGTAGCTCACAGCGACATGGCCACGAGCTTTATCCTTAGCGAACTCTCCTTGTGGATGTAGATCCGCCATGATGCAGTCGTCCCCGTCCTCAGTCCACGCTCTCGCCGTCAAGTGGGAGTGCGCCGCCAAAGAGCAGTGGCTCCCGCGAGGTGTTCGGTTGAGCGGGAGCGCAGCACGGCGATGGAGGCGTGCTTGGGCTTGACGCCCTTGACGCGGACCTAACCGATGTAGGTGACCTTGGGGAAGGATGGCTCGGTAGGTTCAAATCTGCCTCGACCGCGGCGCCCACCGCCAGTGAACCCGGACGGGAGAGCTCCCACTCGTCTCCGTCTCCTTTGTCTCTGAGCGCTGGCGAGATCGCCGACGCGCCAACACCACATGGGTCGGTCGCATCAGCGGCAGGGAGAGGTTCTCCGAGGCTCCAGCGGCGGCGGGGTCCTTCGAGGTACCAACGGCGGAGGGGTGGGAGCAAGATGCACAGGGTGGTGGGGAGGTGACCTGATATGGGCGAATGGCTTGGACAGAGCCTGGCTTAGGGGGAACGGCCACCCCCGGTGTTTCCCGGAAGCCTAGCTAAGGGGCTCTAGTTGCATTGCCTAAACCTGGCTAGGAACGAAAAACAGACAATCAAACATGTACATGGACACAGGGTGCAGCCAGGAAGCCTAGTTGGAGGCTAAACCACTCAACCAAACACACCCATAAAAGCCCAAACAAAGAATGAGTCAGAAAGGACAAGAGGAACAGAGATCCTACGAGACTATCATGATATGGCCACGTTAAGGCCTTGTTTAGATTGCAAATTTTTACAATCTGGACACTGTAGCACGTTTTGTTTGTATTTGACAAACTTTGTCTGATCATGGACTAACTAGGCTCAAAAGATTCGTCTCGTGATTTACAACCAAACTGTGTAATTAGTTATTTTTTTTACCTATATTTAATGCTCCATGCATGCGTCCAAAAATTGATGTGATGGAGAGAGAGTGAAAAAACTTGGAATTTGAAGATGATCTAAACAAGGCCTAACATTCACTGTAGCGCGCTGCACGCGCATGCAACCAGTCATATTTGGCTTTAATCATCTCAGGCTACGGGCCAACCATGCATCACAACACCACACAAAAGCACGCATCCCAAGCCAACTAGATCAAAACTTGCGTCGATCGTAAGATGCTGCAACCGCGCACCTACATTTCGCGTTCGCGATTGCGACGTTTTTCTTCTCCAAAGATCGCACAGATTAAAAGGATGATGTGTTCGCACTTGCTTAGTTTCCTCGTGACGGTTTCTCCGATCGATCCGACAGCTAGCAGCAACACAGCTGAACTCTGACAATGCAAACATGTAGCAAGGCTCGCAGCAGTCAGCAGACATGCGTGCGTGTTGCACACACGATCAGAGCGGTGGTGGTTGGAGGGGGCACGTTCGTACCAAATTAAGGTGCCTGGTCACGTTTCCACAGATCACCGTGGGTCAAAAAAGGGCGACGTCTCGTTAGCTTCTCGTTCAATGCTGCTACGGGCGAGGGGCTGAAACATGTGTTGCAACTGCATGCGACGACGGACCAACCTACCAAATGCTTCGAGAGCAAACCATCTGTTCATGCATGACGAGTGATCGAGTAGGCTTGTGATGCCCTTCGTTCCCAGCAAATTCAACTGTTACACGCGAGGTTGTATTACACCTTTCCCTAAATTTAAAGCAACCCCCAAATTTATTTTTAAATCACTCGTGATTGTATTACACCTTCTCCTTGCACCTTCAGGCAACGCTGAAGGTCAAGGGGTGGAAGGGAAACACAACAGAGAACAAGAAGATAAAATAGGGCTTATCTGGTAAAAAGTAAAATTCATTGTTTATACATTGGTTATAAATGGGACATTTATAGGAGAGGCAAACAATCTCTCCATATTTTCTACAGTCCACCCTACATTCCTGCCATATTCAAGGGGTACAATGATCTTTTGTCCACTTTAGAGCCGTTGATCCTGCAGCCCGCGTCAGCTACACCTGCCTCAATTCATTAGGCTAGCGCAGCAGCGCCCAGTCCGCCGAGGTCGGCATCGATTCAAACCTTGAGACCCCAAAGGCTTCTGCCCACATGCATGGACCTTTGTACTCTCATGGTCTCTAACCTTGGGCTTTCTTGTTATACCTTAAGGCATCCACTGCATTCTCGACCTTTAGGAGAGTCGTCTTGCTTCTTCATGCTACCTCAATCCTCCATAAGTAGCCTTCAGGGCCTAAGTCAAAACGTGTTAACTCTGATCAAAATTATAGAAATAAAAAAAAATAGTTATGACATCAAATTAGTATCATTGGTACGTTATAAATTATATTTTTATAATTTATAATTTTTAGGGTCCTTATATTTGAGGACAAAGGGAGTACACTAGATTAGTTGCCGTTTATGTGGTCAATAGCATTAAGTGCTTAGCTTTTTTTGTTAGCAATCTTCAAATGATTTTGTCTTCCCGACCATTTATCTCTAATTTGTGACATGATTGTATTATTGTATCTGTTGCAATTAAATATACAAATGAGCACATGATTATATTTTTTCACAAAGGAATAAATGTCAAGTAGGCCCACATGCCATAATTAGCCGGTCTATCCTCATCCAAACAAAAAATGGACTCATCTTGCCCTGACCCAAGTCTTATCTCTACTACAAAGGACCAATCAAAACTATACTAGGTCTCCCAAAAAAAAGGTCCCCTGCTGAGAGACTACAACCATTGTGCACCAACGAAATTGTACTTAGGATTACCGTATTATTAAAATATATGGCTTATAATCCTTTCTCACAGGCTTCAACTTGATCCGATGGCCAACGCTATTTTGATCTCTCCCACCCAGGCTTCAACGCACGCCTCACACATCCCGCAGTCTACGATAAAATGGAAACCAATGGAAGTCAATCAAGGCAAATATGAAAGTCAGTCAAGGCAAATAGGAAGAAGGGATCCGTGACTCCGATCAAGGCAATTTCCAGCACATCCCGCAGTCTACGGTAAAATAAAAACAAATGAAAGTCAATCAAGGCAAATATGGAAGTCAGTCAAGGCAAATAGGAAGGAGGGATCCGTGACTCGATCAAGGCAATTTCCAGAATTGTCATTATAATAGAAAACCCAACGTCGAGCCCGGCCCCATCTGACGCGCCCCTTCCAAAACTCTCCGTGTTGTTCTAGTATTGCGTCAATAAGGAATAGCGACAGACCTACCAACATACCCACTCGCATGTTTCCGTCAAGAACACGTGGGACCTGGTCTGGTGACCCCACGCGTCAGTAGGAGCAGTGGAGCGTCTGCAGCATGGCTAAACCTGGAAAGGTCTACCCCTTTCTTCTCATAAAATACCAACGGCGGACAAGGAAGCAAAATGGGTCACTTATAGTCCGGGCCCACAGAGAGGAGATCGATGAAGAGGTTTAGCACATTTGGTTTTGCCTATTTAAAAAAAAATAGAAGAAATATCCGAGTGGAGTTAGACCACTGTGTTACAAAAGTTACACACTACACGCCCCGACCGAGTTTACAAAATAAACGAACCGACTTGACACGTGATTATGAAAATAAAAGGCTATTATGAAATTGAACACGCAAGCTAGAGACAATTAGTTTTGTTCTAATTTTTAGATATATAGCTTTTGCTATGCACCTAAATATACATTATGTCTATATACATAGTGAAAACTACTTTCTCTATTCCAAATTATAAGTCGCTTTGATTTTTTTGGTACATCTAATTTGTTATGCATTTAGATATAATAATATATCTAGATACATAGCAAAATAGATGAACCAAAAAAGTCAAAGCGACTTATAATTTGGAATGGAGAGAGTATGTATCTAGAAAAGCTGGAATGGCTTACAATTTAAAACAGATGGAGTACTTAAAACTTACTTGATAAATCAGTTGATTATGCCAAGAAAAAATGTTTTTTTTCTTTTGTCCAATAATTTTCATTAGTTAGCTTTCTAATACCCGAAAATCATCTGAAGAAAGAAAAACAGGATGGGAGAGAGAGAGAAACCGAGGAACAACCAGATAAATATCCATCGTGGTTGCGCACATATATTTACGACTATATCTACTATTTAATTTTAAAAAAGATCAAATACATTTTTTTCTTTCATTTATCAAAAGTGAATTATAGAGTTACTTTAAGAAGCTATATCTACTTTAAGAAGCTTGGTGTCGACGAAATATGGTCGGCAGTCTACCTAGGGGTATGCCCAAAGTAGTAGATTATCGGCAGACAGATGCGCAAGCCACAAACAAGACGGTGACGCAAGACAGACACGAGGTTTTATCCAGGTTCGGCCGATAAGAAGGCGTAATACCTACGTCCTGCGTCTGATTGTATTGTTGTATGTCAATGAGAGATATTTTTTAGAGGGGTCCCCTGCCCGCCTTATATAGTCCGGGGGGCAGGGTTACAGATCTGGAAACTAATCCTAGCCAGTTACAATTACCATAGGTGGCCGGATAAGGATTCCTATTCTAACCGACCAGGGTCTTGCTTGATCACCAAATCTGTCTTGACTCCTTGCGCAGGACTCCGAACAGGTTAGCCGGGCCGCGCGTCGTCTTTTGGTGGACCGGACCCTCTGATCCGGGCCGGCCCAAGCCTAGCCGTAAGGGTATAGGGGTTAATACCCCCACAGCTAGTCCCCGAGCACCATGTATTATGCTGCGACACGCCGTTTGATCTCCTTCGACTAATGCAATCCGTCTTCATGTCATTTGCAACTGATTGAAACATTGACCAATCAAATGCGCCAACATTCTGATCAGTATAGAGAGCAGTAGACCACGATTATAGCCGAAAATCCCGGTTGTCTGAAGAATGCATGGTGCTTTTAAAGAAAAAAGAAAAAGATTTCTTTCCTGATCAAGTGTGCCCACTTGTATTTCTGAAAAGAAATGTAAGTGACCCTTGTACAGTAGTTGTTATGGCCAACAGTCAGAGCGTAGGGGTCGATTAAATAAACATATTCACCGTAAGGTGAAGTGTACCCACTTAGTCCCCGAGCCTGGTAGTAGGTGACGTAGACACGTGGTGCCAGGGTCTAAAAAGAATTCCCATTTAAGTTGAAAATCCAATCATAATACAAGCGATACGAGATGCACCGGCAGATGTATCGTACCGATGTAGTCCCCGAGCTTGCTGGAAGGCAAAGTATAAGCCTTGTAGCAAGGTCTAAATAAATGTCTCTCAATTGTATGCGAGCACAAATCACATGTAGCCGAGGAGAGCGGTCTCCGAGCAGTGGTCGGGACAGTTCCCGAGCACGATAGTAATCCTGACAATCAATCAAAGCATAGGGGTCAATTAAATAAACACATTCACTATAAGGTGAAGTGTGCCCACTTAGTCCCCGAGCCTGGTAGTAGGTGACACAGTCACGTGGTGCCAGGGTCTAAATAAATTTCTCTCAACTGTATGTGAGTACAAATCACATGTAGCAGAGGAGAGCAATCACCGAGCATTCTTCGGAACAGTCCCCGAGCATGGTAGTGGTCGGGGTAGTCCCCGAGCACGGTAGTGGTCTGGGCAGTCCCCGAGCATGGTAGTGGTCTAGGCAATCTCCGAGCACGATAGTGGTCTGGGCAGTCCCTAAGCACGGTAGTGGTCGGAGCAGTCCCCGAGCATAATAGTGATCGGAACAGTCCCTGAGCACGACAGTGGTCGAGGCAGTCCCTGAGCACGTTAGTGGTCTGGATAGTCCCTGAGCACGGTAGTGGTCTAGACCATCCCTGAGCACGAGACATGTAGCGAAGAAACGAATACCGCTTGTACTATTATTTGGTGTATTTATTTATCTTCTTTCTCTGTCAAGTCCAATCTGACACGTTTGGTCAAAAAAGCAGACGGGTATAGCACATCATACTGCCTTCTTGCCCTTTCAAGCAAACAGTCGCTTGGCACCTGCAAGGAGGTGCGTCAGTGTGGGCCCTCTCACACTAGGAACGAAGAGGTGCGTACACTAGTAACGAAGGGGCGCAAATATTGGCATAGATCTTGAGGTTGTGAAAACAACCATCTACGGTGCGTGCGCACGTCTCCCAAGAATCTCGGGCAGATGAAACGGCGGAACTCTTGGTTATTTATAAGCATAGAACTGGTAAGTTACTTTTTACCGATCCCCATTACCATTCGCCGCCGCAGCCTTCTTCTTCCTCTTGCCAAACCCTATACCTCCAAGATCATCACCAATCACCCCTCCACCATATCCACCCCCTTAGCAAGGGCGGATTCATGGCAAAGAGAGACGCCTAGAAGAAAGCTGGAGTCATGGCGAAGGAGTGGTGGAAGTCAAGGAGCAACGAGCAGACCATCGAAGACCTCATCATCATGGGAGTACTCCACAACAAGGCACTCTCAGGATAGCACGCGCCGAAAGGAGAAGGCTACCCCGATCCACAACCAGGTGAGATTGTGGTTTTCGAGGATTTCTTCAAGTAGGGTTTTGGGGTTCCAGTGCACCCTTTCCTTCAGGGGCTCTGTTTGTATTACGAGATTGGGATTTGCAATCTGCATCCTAACTCGATTCTTCTTATCTCCACCTTCATCCATCTTTGCGAAGCATATGGTGGCTTCCAGCCCCATTTCGACCTCTTTCGCCATCTTTTCTATCTGCGGAAGAAAGGAAGCGGTGGCTCGAAGATAGCCAGAGGTGTGTACCTCAATCTGCGTGACGAGATGAAGGCCTAGTACTTGCACTGCCCTTGGAACACATCGCTGGACGACTAGTACAAGAAGTGGTTCTACATCCACGAGGAGCCAAACACGATCACATTGTGCGACGTGGGTTTCATTCCGGAGAAGAAGAACAGCTGGTCGGAGAAGCCCGAGCACTTGGAACAGATCTCAGAACTTCTTGGGATGATCCCATGGAAGAAACTGGACGGTCCAAGCATGGTCGGGAACTTCATCAGCCGAAGGATTCAGCCTTGCCAGAGGAGGGTACATCCTAGCTATGAGTACCAAGGCAGCACAGACCCAACGAGGACCAGGCAAGAAGCGCTTGACAAGATAGAAGTCAAAGCTAGGATTGGAGAGCTATTCAACTTAGCTAATCCAAATTATGTTAGGTTGAGCGACATCGAGCACGCTTTCAAGCTGGCCCGACCTCCCCCAAAGGTAAATTATGCTGCCTTGTACCCGTAGTGTTATGTTATAACAGAAACTTACTGTGTTATCGCCTTTATGTTTCCTAGATTAATGGTCGTGATAGAGCAGCAGTGTTCGTGTCTCCACCCCCTGGTGTGGATTGGCCGCAAGTTGCCGGGCCAACCGCCCAGACCAGCGCTAGGATCGAAGACGTCGACTGGGCCATACTCGGAGTTGGGGAGGAGGCAACGGCCAGGGCTGCTGGTAAGCGGCCAGCGGCCAGCAAGCATCGTCAGGCCATCTTTACATTGTCAGATGATGAAACAGAGGATGCAGACATCTTCCGACTCGTCCCTCGAAAGAGGAGGAGACAACTGGAGTCGACGAAGCAGGGTGGCTCCTTCGTGCCAGTGGGACTCGCATCACCGACCACTGCAATGCAGAGGACAAGCGGCAAAGGGGTCGAGCATCAAGCCCCAGCGCCAGTACTGGTCATGGAAAGAGACCCGGTGGCACCCGCAGAGCACGTGGAGCAAGCACGGACGAAGAGACGTGCCTTCGCCACATCATTCCATGCTTCCAAGCTGTAAGTATTTGTAACCTTGATGTAAGCTTACAATTTATATTGAATACTGTTGTCTTCTGAACTTATCTCTGATATATTAGGTCAGCGTCCACCGAAAATCTTGACCAGCTAGCCAGGTGCAACATGGCTCCGCCAGCAATCCCAAAGAAAACTGCCCAGCAGTCGGCTATGGAGGAACCTATAGTAGAAAGTCTGCCAGAGCCTCAGCAGATGAGTGGCTAGACAACAGTCCCCGAGCAGGTGGTCGAGGGGAGAGCCGAGCCAAGTACAGGTGCTCCGAGCACTAACCCTACTGAGGGGGACACATCAGCGCCAAAGGTAATAGACCAAATCATGGAGCAGTAGACGGAGGTGGCACAGAGCATGTTTGCCGATGCTATGGCCCGTGGGAAAGCCATAGTGATCGTAGAGGCTACAAACTCCAGACCAACGCCGCTACCCAAACAAGAGGCCGAAGAGGACAAAGTAGAGGAGGTCCTCGGCCATCCCCAGGACAAATGACAACATGTATATGTGTCGCGCTGGCGGAACGACCAATGGGTTGTCCATGAAGAAATCCCAGAGGTCGAAGAGACCATGAAAGTTGAACGAGCGGCAAAACGTCTGGTGACGGAAGTCCAGGTATGTTTTGCATGACCACTTTATCCTACTATCTAGTCAAACTTGTCTAACTTAGATTTTGTACATGCAGGACTTAATGAAGACCGCAAGGTACCAAAAGAAGTGCTTCGACCAGATTGAGGGGATCACAGCAAGCAATAGAGAACTGGTGGCCAAGGTGGAACGCTTGTGCCACCAACTTGAGGACGCCAACCAGGAGAGGATGGAGTAAGAGGCATAGAACCAGAACCTGGTCGTCCAGCTTAGTAACAAAGAGCAGGAAAAAACAAGTAAGTTGTCACTTTATCACAACAAGTGCATGACACGTGTTGTTGCATTGTTGGTAGTAACAGCTGTAGTGTAGGCTTAGAAGTCGAAGTAGTCCGTCTCCAAGAGGAGAACAGTCATGTGGCTATAGAGTGTGGTCGCCTGACGGTGGACAACAAGAAACTGGCGCACGACCAGTCGCAACTCTGGGACCGCACAAACAAGATGAAGGAGGAACTGAAAAGTAAGTGTTCTAGACCACCTTGCTCATTCTGTTGCCCGTGTTATCTTGTCGTGGCGTGACATTTTAATGTCTTGTGTAGTTTGTAGTTTTGAAAGTCAATGCCAAGAAGCATCTGGAAACCGTGATGAAAGATCGTGATGGCTGGAAGGCGCGATGTCTAGAGATCACCGAGGATCGGGACACATGGAAGAACCAGTGCCAGGAAGTGGCAACTGGCATTTTGCCCGTCCTCAACCTTATCGACCCAGCGCTTACAGAGGAAGTACCGAGGACGCCGCAGCTCAGACTGGTCGAGAGATGCCAAAAGGCATGGGAATGGTTCCAAGAGTTCGTGAAGGAGGTGGGTGAGTACACAGGCGCACATGTGCTAAGCATGGTACGTGCCCACTACCCCCTGATCGATCTCAAGCACCTAGAGGCTGGGTACCCGAAGGAGGTAGATCCAGACAAGGCTGAGGAGCTTCGAATGACCTAGCTGGACCTATCTTCAAAGATAATTGGCGACATTAACCTATGTGGAGGTGGGACAGCACCTATACAGGGTACGCCATCAACAAGCTAGCTGGACACGCCATCGGTTGTGAGCCAACTGGTGAAGCCTGCGGTCTCGACCAGCCAGGCATTGGTGGGGCCATCCTCTTCAGCTCGACCAGTATAAGAGTCCCCAAGACTCGAGCGGGATGTCAGAAGTAGCGAGCAGCAGGTGCCGCGTGCCCCGACTAGCCAATAGGATAGGCTAGAGCTGTAGAAGAAGGATGTAGTTGTGTTATTGTAAACTTGTACCTCTTCAGGCAAGCTTGTAATAATGTAACTGTATGTCATTATAAGCTTATTTGTTTTGTATGAAACATATTTAAGCTTGAAACTCATGTTGGTGTAACTAAGTGAGAACATGTTAGCGTTCTGTTTAGTTGTACCAGTTTACTCGACACGTCATCCTAAAAAGTTTGTACGAACCTAATTTGGCGTGTGGTCGGAGTGTGAGGTGCGTGACCTGTGCACACATAGATGCGAACAAGTCAAACCAGGGGGGACCTGCCGATCACCCATAGCGTAGAGAGTGGATCCAATGCACGCGTTGGGAGGAACCAGAGACAGGGCCTGCTCCGAAAACCCGGGAAGGAATGGTGGTCGGCTTTGACTGGCTAAGTTAGAATAACTATAAAATTCGAAGTGACACAATCATAGTGGTCGGAGAAATCATAATAGCTTTATTGAATTAAATCAAAAGTACAAGAGGAGTACATATCTCAGCAGTTAAGCATAGAAACGCCTAAGCTTGTCGATGTGCCACAAATTTGGTACGTCCGTACCGTCCAGGTGAGCTAACCTGTAAGATGTTGGTCATGTGACTTCCTTGATCATGAAGGGCCCTTCCTATGGAGTTGCGAGTTTATGGACACCAGCCTGATTCGTCTTCCACTTCAGGACCAAGTCCCTGACCATGAAGAACCGCTCTTTAACGTTCTTGTTGTAGTACCTACACAAAACAGCAAGGTATTTGGCTGTACGTAAGCAAGAATCGAGCCGCTTCTCTTCTGCACTATTCACTTCTAGCTCTCGCATTTCGTTGACCTTGCCTTCGTCAAAGTTTTTGACCCATGCTGATCTGAAAGCTATATCTGCTGGGAGAACTGCCTCAGTGCCGTAAACCATAAAGTATGGTGAGACGCCGGTGTTACGACTAGGCTGGGTTCTGAGGCCCCAGACCATGACTGGTAACTCTTTGAGCCATCTTCCGGGAGCTTTGTCATTTTCTCTATACATCCTCTTCTTCAATGCGTCCAAAATCATACCGTTTGCCCACTTGACCTGTCCGTTAGCTCTAGGGTGCGCCACCGAGACGTATTTTACTACTATGCTCCTTTCATCGCAGAAGTCCCAAAAAGCGTTCCCGATGAACTGAGTACCCAGATCAGTGATGATACTGTTGGGTATGCCGAAGCGGTGGATGACCTGGTCGAGGAATGTGACAGCCTTTTCTAAGGATGCCTGTATCAGAGGCATGTACTCTATCCACTTAGAAAATTTGTCAATCAGCACAAAGACACATGTAAATTTCCTAGGAGCCGGTTTGAAGGGCCCAATCATATCCAGTCCCCGGCATGCGAAGGGCCAAGAGGCTGGTATTGTCTGGATCTCATGTGCTGGTATGTGGATTCTTTTGGCGAAGAACTGACAACCCTCACAGTGCCAGACTAGCTTCTCTACATCAGCTACCGCTGATGGCCAATAGAACCCTGCTCGAAAAGCCTTGCCGACCAGTGTTCTTGAGGCCGCGTGGTTGCCGTAGGAGCTAGAGTGGATTTGGTCTAGGAGATGTTCACCATCAATATTTCCTCCTTTGCGTTCCTGCGCCATAACTTGCCATCGACGAGCAGATACTGCTTACTGCGACGCATCAGGTGCTTGTTTTCTATCCGATCAGTGTAACCGCTGCCATCTGTCAGGTACTTGATGAAAGGTACTCTCTAGTCGGGCTCATGAGTGGTCAGAGGTGGCTCAGTGGTGCTCGACGCCAGAACCGTAGCCACCAATTGCTTGTCTAGAGGCTTATCGACCGTGGGATCTTCCTCCTCGATGGAAGGCATGAGCAGGTCTTGGACAAATACGCCATGTGGGACTTTGGCTCAGAATGATCCTAACTTTGACAGCACATCTGCTGCTTGATTTTTGTCCCGTACCACATGTATGTACTCGATGCCATAAAACATGCCTTCCAGCTTTCTGATCGATTTGCAGTATGCATCCATCCTTTCGCTGGTCGTGTCCCAGTCCTTGTTGAGTTGGTTGATGACCAGAGCTGAGTCTCCATAGACATAGAGACGTTTAACATCGAGCTTGACCGCAATGCGCAAACCATGCAGGCATGCTTCGTATTCAGCGGCATTATTAGATGCTGGGAAATAAATCCTGAGGACGTACTGGAAATGCTCCTTGGATGGTGACACGAAAAGGACTCCTGCTCCTATGCCATCGATGTTGAGAGAACCGTCGAAGTACATCTTCCAATACTCAATGGGCCCCTAAGAGGCAGGCGTGCTTAAGTCTGTCCACTCGACGATGAAATCGATGAGTGCCTGAGACTTGATTGTAGTATGGCTTGTGAATTCCAAGGAGAAGGGGCATAGCTCCATTGCCCATTTGACGATGCGCCCGTTCGCATCCTTGTTGCTAATGATGTCTCGCAGAGGGTACTCAGTCATGACCACCACACGATATCCGTTAAAGTAATGTTTCAACTTTCGGGATGTTATCAGTATGGCATAGATCAATTTCTGAATCTATGGGTACCTAGTCTTGGATTCATTGAGCACCTCACGGATGAAATAGATTGGTCATTGTACCATCGTTATCCTTGTTGCGTTGTTCCCCTGCATCATTAGGCTTATCGGATGTATCCGAAGCCTGTTGACGTGTGTAGATAGACTTGAGAATATGGCAATTCTCTATGGTGTGGTTTGACTTGGGATGGAGCTGGCAGGGCCCTTTCAATGCTTTGGCGTAGTCTTCTTCGTAGTTACGACGCCCGCCACCTTTTTTAACGGTGTTGACCTCGCCGTCGTCTTCTCGAGCACGCTTGCCCCTGTAATCGTCACGGCGGTTACGCCGCTGATTACGCTGGTCGTGGTGATCGCGGGAGTCGTTGCGCTGGTTGTGGCGGTCAAAATTGTCATTCCGACCATGATTACCGCGGTAGTCATCACGGTGTGGGTGGTGGTCGGAGCGTGGAACCCTTGCTGTTTCTTCGATAATTATCTTTTTAGCGTCGTCGGCGTCCGCATATTTCTTAGCAGTGGCCAAGAGCGCTGTAACTGATTCAGGTCTCTTGCGGAGGAGCTTATCCCTTAGGGCGTCGTGGAAGCGTAGGCCAGTGATGAAAGCCTCGATTGCCTCATTGTCGGAGATTGACGGGACCTTGATGCGCATCTCTAAGAAACGCTGGACATACTCTCGCAGTGGCTCATCCTTCCAATCTCAGATCTGCTATAGATCATATTTGTTGCTGGGTTGCTCGCAAGTAGCAATGAAGTTGTCGATGAAGGCTTGCTTGAGCTCTTGCCAAGAATCAAAGTAGTTTGCCGGTAAGCTGACCAGCCATTGGTGACCTGCATGGCCAACAACGACTGGGAAGTAGTTAGACATGACGTGCTCGTCAGCCATGGCTGATCTGCACGTAGTTTCGTAGAGCATGACCCATAATTCGGGGTTCTCCTTACCGTCGTACTTCTGAAGTTTTTTGAGCTTGAAGTTCTTGGGCCATATGACTTGGCGAAGGTGCGGAGTAAACTGCTTCAAACCTAGCGGGCCGTGGGTGGTATCATATTCCATACGGCGATAACTTTCGTGGGATGCACGATCGTTGGCTCTCTGGTTGATGCGATCGCGCAGATCACGTCCTCCGAGGTAATGGCGGAGATCGTTATTGCCATCGCGGTGATCTTGGTTGCCATCTAGATTAGCCCTGCAACCGTGGTTATCACGGCGATTATCGCGGTTGTCTTGTTGGTTGTCGTCCCGGACGTCGCGGCGGTTGTCCTCCCGACGGCAGTTGTCATCCCGACCACCATCATGGCCACCGTTTCCGCCTCGATGGTTTTCTGATGGGTCATTGTTGCGCGAGCCACATTGGTTGGGTGGCTGTGAGCGACTTGAGTACTGGCGGCTGTGGCTTGACTCGACTGAGACGGATGGAGCCCAGGCTTGATTTACAATCTCTGCGGTCTGGGCCATAGCAGCCGTCAGATAAGCTTGTATTTCATCACGAACTGCCTGGGTTTCTGGGGTATTGGGTAGCCGTTGCATTGTCGCCATAGCAACAGCCACGTTGGCGCTTGGAGTCCTGAAGACCTGTTTGTCCCCCACCCTATCGAAGGCATTGTTGAGGTCGCGTGGCTAGACCCTTATGCGTCGTGCCTCCTCTTCTGCTTCGGCTTCGATTTGTCAGCGATTAAATCGATCAATATTGCGTGCCTCGCATGCAATCCTTTCTTGTTCTGTTTCGCCGACTACTGGTGGTTCATCAGTACTGACAACATTGATCAAATCTCCTCGCCTTGGTGGGAAAGACGGGAATTGTGGGAACCCTAGGGTGTGGTCTGGGATATCCAGATCGTATTCGATGCCTTCATTGTCGTGATGCTGGAGCTCGATGTGGACGGAGGCATTAGATGCGATGCCAGACGAGGAGCTGGAGTCACCCTCTTGGATTGTATGGATGGATCCTTCTTGATAATCCTCAATCCGTATCATGTTGACGAAGTTGCGTGGCTTCGGCCGAGGTCGATGTATAAAACACAGATCTGAGCGGCATTGTATATTATATGCATAGTTGGAGGTAGCGTTTCGCAGGCCGTAGGGCTGGGCCTGGTAGTTCTCCATCGAGGCTTCATACTCGGAGAGCCGGAGACCCATCGCGAAGGCTGGCCGGCGACGAGCGGAGCGCCCTTCAGGAGTAGATATGACCACGAGATCTGTACCGAGTCGTGCAGAACGACTGGCCCGAGCTGGTCGGGTAGATCTGTTGTGGGGAGCGGTTACCTGCTCATTAGGTTGACTTTGAATGGAACTTACCAGAGCTAGGGTTTCAGCAAGTTTGGTGCCGACCCGATCGATGGAGTCGAGCAGGTCGGTGTTGTCGATCTGCTTCCCTTTGTAGCGGGGAAGCGGACGACGGGTTGTCGGCGTGGCTGAAGATGACGCGAGTGTGGTCGGAGCCAGATGTACCGTGGTCGGAGTCAGATCCACTGTGGTCGGAGCCGTATCCACCATGGTCGGAGCCGTATCCACCGTGGTCGGAGCCGTAGCCGATGCAGGTGAAGTAGCGGTCGACGCAGATTGAATTCGCGCCTCCTCCGTGGTCATGGCGATGAAGTCATCGGAGTCGGTGGTCCAGGTGATCTGACCGACGGTGAACGTGAAGCCGTTCGGTGTTGCCATGGAGCCGGGGATGATGACCATCTTGTTCGCTTAGAGAGCAGTACGCACACCTCCTACCTGGCACGCCACTGTCGACGAAATATGGTCGACAGTCTACCTAGGGGTATGCCCAAGATAGTAGATTATCGGCAGACAGATGCGCAAGCCACAAACAAGACGGTGACGCAAGACAGACACGAGGTTTTATCCAGGTTCGGCCGCCAAGAAGGCATAATACCTACGTCCTGCGTCTGATTGTATTGCTGTATGTCAATGAGAGATATTTTTTAGAGGGGTCCCCTGCCCGCCTTATATAGTCCGAGGGGCAGGGTTACAGATCTGGAAACTAATCCTAGCCAGTTACAATTGTCAT
The DNA here is from genome assembly GCF_019320115.1 of Miscanthus floridulus. Taxonomy (NCBI): domain Eukaryota; kingdom Viridiplantae; phylum Streptophyta; class Magnoliopsida; order Poales; family Poaceae; genus Miscanthus; species Miscanthus floridulus. The sequence goes on from NC_089583.1 coordinate 79,076,191, forward strand.
AGGTGGCCGGATAAGGATTCTTATTCTAACCGACCAGGGTCTTGCTTGATCGCCAAATCTGTCTTGACTCCTTGCGCAGGACTCCGAACAGGTTAGCCAGGTTGCGCGTCGTCTTTTGGTGGACCGGACCCTCTGATCCAGGCCGGCCCAAGCCTAGCCGTAAGGGTGTAGGGGTTAATACCCCCACACTTGGTACGACATCTTTGATTATTTGGGATGAAGTTTGTATGAAGTGGCCATAAAGATCTCCAAGACATGTTTAAGGACTTAGGCAGATTGTAAATTATATGGTTAATGCGAGAAATAACTTTATTATGTCTTGTTACGTGTAAGTGTTTCTCGGATTGTATATACATGGTCATATACAATTGTGTGAAAGTTGAACTCTGGAAATAAAAATCGTTGTTTGATTGTTTCCATGTTCATCCCTGAAATAAAGCCGTAGCGTTAGCACATGCACTATACTAGTTGTTCCACAGTAACCAAGATATGAATCATGTCCACCGAATGAGATTGCACCTTGGCCCTCAAGTAATAACTGAACCTGAGGTTCCCTTGATTGTTTGGGTCAATATGACTAACTGAGATATACACAACGAACAAAACTAACACATGGGGTAAAGAGTTACAACAATAACGAACAAGACATCTTCACTCTAGCCTCTAGGGTTGATACCATAGCTTAAATACACATGGAGAGGAGGAAAAAAGGTGGGAGATAGAGAGGAGATTTATCCTTTAAAAATTAGAACTATTCATTTGTTTGAAACAAAATGGTAGGAGAAAACCCCGACAAGGACATAGAAAAATACTCATAAAGTTGGCTCTTCCGAACACCATGAGGATTTTTCACACACACGCGCACACACACATGCATCATAACTAAACAGACACGCAATTAGGATATGTATATAACAACTGAGTGTCTTGAGGTCTTAGGGTGTGTTTGGTTCAGCTGTGAACTATGTGCTGTGAAAAAATTATAAACTGTTTGGTTGAAACAACTATAAAATCTACCATCTCTCTTTCTCCCTTGAAATAGTTGTAAAACATATCTCCATTTCCATCCCATTTGGAAAAGTTGAAAGCCCTCCTGATGTGTGCGCATCCAGATGCATATCTAGTGGCCCACAACATAAGAGCATATGCCCTTGAGGGAAAAAAATGTGTTCGGAGTCTAAGGTGCTGCGAAAAGTATACTACACAAAAGCAGTTCCAGGTTCTTCTTGTTTGGTTGGCGTCCTACTTTTTGGCAGTAGAAGCACTTTTCAGAAGATGAAGCAAACACAACCCTACAATGTTTGACTTTTTATCCTTCCAATTTGAGAGGTGTCTTTGATCAAGTTTTGTACTAACAAAATAAATGAAATGCAATTGAGGACTGAAACACTTGATTTGCAATTTACAGCATCAGTTCTTGAATACACCCACAAAAATTATTGTAACTCCAATAAAAACCCATATGTTGGATGATTTAAAAACATGTGTGTTCAATAATACTCATATGCATCAAAGTTTATTTTAGAATTGTTTAAAGCCATGTAATATTTTTCACTATGGAAATTAGTATATTATTATGGCTTCAAAAAAATATTCTAGAAGCCCTTCAGTTGCACATCCATATATTCAATATATAAAATCAGTTCTGGCATGGAGTGAATTAAGTTAATTGACATACTGAAAATAGTTTACCTTCGTCCTATTGTATTTTTGTATGGAATTTTTTTTGTTTAGGTTACAGTTACATCTCAGTGTAATTAAGAAAAATTTTAGTTGCAAGCCATTTATGGTTATTTAAAAACCAAGTTGAAAATTGAATGGTTTTAATATTTGAAGGTTGAAAAGCAAGGTACTTTGTAGCTAAATGTTGGAAACCCGGCCAATAGTTGATAAACTTAAATCTAAAGTTTGTGATATAAAATCTCTTGTTTCATAGCAATAGCAGGTCCCATGGGAAGAGAAAATGTCTAATCCCATCTACGTGTCTTTTCTCAACCAGAAACAATCCAATTCATGAAGAAACCCCACGCTGATCAGTCTCAGAAATGTTTTCTGGAAAAGAAAGTAGTATCAGCAAGTTAAAAAATGAGATGGCGGGAAAGCCAAGTTTCGGTTGGTCGAGGAGGGGGTTGGTCCGGACGCAGCCTGACAACGGCAGCAGCATAAGGCGCAAGCCAGCGCAGGCGGCAGCGGCAGCGGCAGCGGCAGGGCGGAGGATTTCGCTTCACTTAGCGGCAACGGGGACGCCGCACCCAACCAAACCAACACGAGCTCCCCCTCACCCGCCGCGACGCACGAGCGGAATCCCCCCTGCGCCGACGCGCGCACCAAATCGCGCTCCCTCGATCGAACAGCCACCCCTCACCTCTCCCACCCGCCAAAACCTCCTCTCACATTCATATAGCTAGCAGCCCCTGCCACAAGGCAGAGCCATCGCTCGCACACCACACCTGCGTCGCCCTGCCTTGCCATCGCGATCGATCGAGCACCTGAGAGGGGCTCGGAGGCCAAGAGCTAGCTAGCTAGCACGCCGGCCGGCGTCCGCTCGTCGGTGCCGCCGTGCGCGATGGAGGCCAGCGCCGGGCTGGTGGCCGGGTCGCACAACCGGAACGAGCTGGTGCTGATCCGGGGCCACGAAGACCCCAAGCCGCTGCGGGCGCTGAGTGGGCAGGTGTGCGAGATATGCGGCGACGAGGTCGGGCTCACGGCGGACGGCGACCTCTTCGTCGCCTGCAACGAGTGCGGCTTCCCCGTGTGCCGGCCCTGCTACGAGTACGAGCGCCGGGAGGGCACGCAGAACTGCCCCCAGTGCAAGACGCGCTACAAGCGCCTCAAGGGTACGTCGTAGTACATTTCTACCACTGATTTCTTGCCTTCGATCGCCGTCGTCAACTTGAGTTTGGTGATTCACATCTGCTCGAACGTACGATCGAAGGGAGCCCGAGGGTTGCCGGGGACGATGACGAGGAGGACATCGACGACCTGGAGCACGAGTTCAACATCGACGACGAGAAGCAGAAGCAGCTGGAGGGCAACATGCAGAACAGCCAGATCACGGAGGCGATGCTGCACGGCAAGATGAGCTACGGGAGGGGCCCCGACGACGGCGAGGGCAACAACACCCCGATGATCCCGCCCATCATCACCGGCTCCCGCTCTGTGCCGGTATGTATGCATGACATGCAACACCTTCCAGTTCCACTTCCACCCACTCGACTGACGTGACAGTAGTTCTAACCGAGCCATCGCAAATGAAAAATGATGCAGGTGAGCGGTGAGTTTCCGATTACCAACGGGTATGGCCACGGCGAGCTCTCGTCTTCCCTGCACAAGCGCATCCATCCCTACCCTGTGTCTGAGCCAGGTTCGTACGTCGTCCCTGTTCATCATCAAATTTGCTAAATGTTGGTTTAAAGCAAGTTCAAATAATCATACGAGATCGATTTGATCATTATATATAGCTGATGGATGGATTTGATTTCACCAGGGAGTGCCAAGTGGGACGAGAAGAAAGAAGTGAGCTGGAAGGAGAGGATGGACGACTGGAAGTCCAAGCAGGGCATCCTCGGTGGCGGCGCCGATCCCGAAGACATGGACGCCGACGTGCCACTGTAAACCTCCCTCCAACCACCTCCAGCGACAACAGCGTATCCTTTCCTTTCCCAACAACACACAGGCACTGATCCATCACCTGAACTTGAGCAGGGACGACGAGGCGAGGCAGCCACTGTCGCGGAAGGTGTCGATCGCGTCGAGCAAGGTGAACCCGTACCGGATGGTCATCGTGGTGCGTCTCGTCGTGCTCGCCTTCTTCCTCCGCTACCGTATCCTGCACCCCGTCCCGGACGCCATCGGGCTGTGGCTCGTCTCCATCATCTGCGAGATCTGGTTCGCCATCTCCTGGATCCTGGACCAGTTCCCCAAGTGGTTCCCCATCGACCGCGAGACGTACCTGGACCGCCTCACCCTCCGGTACGAGAGGGAAGGGGAGCCGTCGCTGCTGTCGGCGGTGGACCTCTTCGTGAGCACAGTGGACCCGCTCAAGGAGCCGCCGCTGGTGACCGCCAACACCGTGCTCTCCATCCTCGCCGTGGACTACCCCGTGGACAAGGTCTCCTGCTACGTCTCCGACGACGGCGCGTCCATGCTGACGTTCGAGGCGCTGTCGGAGACGGCCGAGTTCGCGCGCAAGTGGGTGCCGTTCTGCAAGAAGTTCAGCATCGAGCCCCGCGCGCCGGAGTTCTACTTCTCGCTCAAGGTCGACTACCTCAAGGACAAGGTGCAGCCCACCTTCGTGCAGGAGCGCCGCGCCATGAAGGTACTCTAGTCTGTCTGTCTGCACATCATCAATTCATCAAATCGGGTGCGTTCATGCCGGCTGATTGATCTGGCACTCACTACTGGCAGCGAGAGTACGAGGAGTTCAAGGTCCGCATCAACGCGCTGGTGGCCAAGGCCATGAAGGTGCCGGCAGAAGGGTGGATTATGAAGGACGGCACGCCGTGGCCCGGGAACAACACCCGCGACCACCCCGGCATGATCCAGGTGTTCCTGGGCCACAGCGGCGGCCACGACACCGAGGGCAACGAGCTGCCCCGCCTCGTGTACGTCTCCCGTGAGAAGCGCCCGGGCTTCCAGCACCACAAGAAGGCCGGCGCCATGAACGCTCTGGTACGTACTCAACTGAACTGAACGACTAGGCAACGAACGATGCCAGCAGCCTGACGAGTGACGAGACTCTCTGAACTGAACTGAACTGAACTGAACGAGTTTTCGTTTGCCGATCGAATTCCGACAGATCCGCGTCTCCGCCGTGCTGACCAACGCGCCCTTCATGCTCAACTTGGACTGCGATCACTACATAAACAACAGCAAGGCCATCCGGGAGTCCATGTGCTTCCTCATGGACCCTCAGGTCGGCCGGAAGGTCTGCTACGTGCAGTTCCCGCAGAGGTTCGACGGCATCGACGCGCACGACCGATACGCTAACAGGAACACCGTCTTCTTCGACGTAAGCCTCCTGTTGGCTCATGCAGATCAAATTAACCATGAGCGAGCGATCGAGCGATCGATGGGTTCTGAGTTCTGACACTGGTAGTTCTCCTCCTCTTGGTGATCAATCAGATCAACATGAAGGGGCTGGACGGCATCCAGGGCCCGGTGTACGTCGGGACAGGGTGCGTGTTCCGGCGGCAGGCGCTCTACGGCTACAACCCTCCCAAGGGGCCAAAGAGGCCCAAGATGGTGACCTGCGACTGCTGCCCGTGCTTCGGCCGCAAGAAGCGCAAGCACGCCAAGGACGGGCTGCCGGAGGGCACCGCGGACATCGGTGAGTTTCAGACCTCCTGCACAACATTCGGTTAAGTCTTTAGGTGTGTCTGAAGACTGATGGAGTTGCACACCCTGTGTTTGTTTCCTTGTTTCAGGAGTGGACAGTGACAAGGAGATGCTCATGTCCCAGATGAACTTCGAGAAGCGGTTCGGGCAGTCCGCGGCGTTCGTCACGTCGACGCTCATGGAGGAAGGCGGCGTCCCTCCGTCGTCGAGCCCCGCCGCGCTCCTCAAGGAGGCCATCCATGTCATCAGCTGCGGCTACGAGGACAAGACCGACTGGGGACTGGAGGTAAAGGCACTGAATGAAACCATCGATTTCGCAATCTCCCTGCATGCGTTGATCCTCCGGTCAGTGTCAGTGATGAATTGCAATGTCTGTTCCGATCCGCTGGTGCTGCCCTGAATGCAGCTTGGGTGGATCTACGGGTCGATCACGGAGGACATCCTGACGGGGTTCAAGATGCACTGCCGCGGGTGGCGCTCCGTGTACTGCATGCCGAAGCGGGCGGCGTTCAAGGGGTCGGCGCCGATCAATCTATCCGACCGTCTCAACCAGGTGCTCCGGTGGGCGCTGGGGTCCGTGGAGATCTTCTTCAGCCGGCACAGCCCGCTGCTGTACGGCTACAAGAACGGCAACCTCAAGTGGCTGGAGCGCTTCGCATACATCAACACCACCATCTACCCCTTCACCTCGCTCCCGCTGCTCGCCTACTGTACCCTCCCCGCCGTCTGCCTCCTCACCGGCAAGTTCATCATGCCGTCGGTCAGTGCCACCGCCTTCATCGCCGAAACTTAACCACCGGTTGGAATGTTGCCAGCCCCTGACACCCTGCTATGTGAAAAATCTGCAGATTAGCACGTTCGCCAGCTTGTTCTTCATCGCGCTCTTCATGTCCATCTTCGCGACGGGCATCCTGGAGATGCGGTGGAGCGGGGTGAGCATCGAGGAGTGGTGGAGGAACGAGCAGTTCTGGGTCATCGGCGGCGTGTCCGCGCATCTCTTCGCCGTCGTGCAGGGCCTGCTCAAGGTCCTGGCCGGGATCGACACCAACTTCACCGTCACCTCCAAGGCCACGGGCGACGAGGACGACGAGTTCGCCGAGCTCTACGCCTTCAAGTGGACCACGCTCCTCATCCCGCCCACCACGCTGCTCATCATCAACATCATCGGCGTCGTGGCCGGCATCTCCGACGCCATCAACAACGGGTACCAGTCCTGGGGCCCCCTCTTCGGCAAGCTCTTCTTCGCCTTCTGGGTCATCGTCCACCTCTACCCGTTCCTCAAGGGGCTCATGGGGCGCCAGAACCGGACGCCCACCATCGTTGTCATCTGGTCCGTGCTGCTGGCCTCGATCTTCTCCCTGCTCTGGGTCAGGATCGATCCCTTCATCGTCAGGACCAAGGGACCGGACGTCAGGCAGTGTGGCATCAACTGCTGAGCTGTTTATTAAGATTAAAAAATTCTGGACCTTGTGCATAGGGAGAAACAAACAATTTAGAAATTTTGTATTGTTGACGATGTTTTGAAGCTTATGCTATGTTTTGTGTAAGTGTAATGTTCTGGGACGAGGAATTGAACAAAAGACAAGGTTTGAATGTCATAAATGGCAAATGATACTCGTGCAGTCGTGCTAAATGTAATCCTGATATCAACTACTATATAGTTTTAGTTTTTTCTATATACATAGTTTTTAATATGTATCTAAACATAATTTATATCTAAGTGCACAACAGAATCTACGTATCTAGAAAAAACGAAATGTCTTATAATTTGCAACGAAGGGAGTAGTAAATTCAGTCCACCATCGTTTCAAAATTAGATTTTACATGCTGCACATGAATTCAAGCAATGAGATTTACTTTTGGATGCTCTTTGCTTAATTGTACTTTAGTGAGTCTAGGTGAAGAGCCTGATAATGCTGAAGGTGATACATTAACATTAAAACTTTGCTGGCAACACAAGCGAAATGCAGAACAAGCGAAGTCTATAGTTCAACAAACTGATGTTTCTCTGGCACCAGTGTTATCTATTGAGTAAACAGCAATCCATACTCCAGGTGAGTTACCATCCGCTTATAAAAACTGATGGGATCTTCAGCACCAGTACTTTCGGGTACAGAAAAGATAAATCTGAACGTTAATACGATGTCAGCGCTCAAAGTATAACGCTGGAGTTGCTTACGTTGCCAAAGAGAGCAAAGCTAAAAACTGTTATATATAGGTTTCAAAAAAAGGGAAGATGTAAAAAATGATATCAACATCTCAGCCCATCCATTTCATCTATGTATTTCTTTCCAAATGTCAAAAAATACAATGGCAAAGAAGAGGGCTCCACTCTATACAAGGAACAAAAATAAGGAAAAAAATTACTAGAAAAGGCTGGGAGTGCATTATATGGTGAAAACCATTTACATATGATGAGGTCTTTTCAGTAAACCTGTCATATCTATGCACTGCGGGTAGTTAGCTGTCGCATCACACCATGAATCTCCAGGGGATGTTTAACATTTGTTTTGTTCCTATTGTTTCGTCTCTACAGATTTCTTTTCTGTTTGCAGTACTTATAGTTGCAGGTTCAACTTGCGCAGTTGTACCTGTTCAATGGCATGGCCTGGGGCTTCTGCATCTTGCTCAGGTTGCCAAATTCAATCCTGAAGCCCTTTGTCTCTGTTGCACAAGATGTGTCCGTAGGCTCCCCTCTTGCACCTGAACAGAATTTGGGAACGGATAGGTAAGTTTTGTCCACAAGCTGCTGTGACCATGTCTCCCAAGAAGAAAACTCGTAAAACAGTTGATCCATCGATGCAAGACTAGTATTCAACATCAATGGTCAAGTATTGTACAAGCCTACTTTCCTCTAATACAGTTCAATGGCTTCTTTCTTATAACAAACTCAGTGGTGTTAAGTACATAGGCTACAGTTAATTTTGCATGGGATATTCCAAGCTAAGGTGAATGGTGAGACGATCAAAGTTAATGGTAGGAGACAGTTAGTTTACATACTAAACCTGGAGAGAAAAGATTCAACTCTATTTCTCCTCTGATCTAAATATCACAACTCATTAGTTGCAACTGTTGAATTTATGTGGACACCTTGTCTTTTACAACTACAGTACCTTGTACCAAGTTACACATATACAATGTAGAAAGCAATTATGAAATTACTAGGACCCTTGATTTCTGATGATAAAGATCGTGCAAAAGTAATGAAGATAGGTTGATTCCCAATTAGTGGATAAACAATTAAACAGCAGGGTACTGAAGGCCGCAATATAAAACCAATGTGGCGGGATACTATAGCCTCTAAACTTTCAGTCAACTGCACTTATTAGATTAGGCAGAATGTAAGTAAGTACCTGCAATTTTGCAGCTGCAGCTAAGAGTTCTCTGCATTCATCAAGCATGACCTTCTCTTGTCCTGCTATGACAGAGAGTTCTGAAACCAAGGATGTGCTGTCCGTGACCTGTTAAGATATTGTAATGTTAATCAAAACAACCTTAACAAGGGGAATACTTAAAAGGATATCATTTTCTACCTGGGGTCATGAGTTTTGTAAAGGTCCTATTCAGACTGTGTAAAACAAGTTTTTAAGCACTAACAAGTGCGAGATAATTAGTTTGGGTATCATTTGGAGAATAGGGCATCTGTTAATGGCTCAGAGGTACAATGGATTAGCAATTCTTCTTGCGAGATAATTAGTTTGGGTATCATTTGGAGATCTGGGACTAGAATGTGGGTTTAATTGTTTTTAGACCCATTCTAGTGTTGGCCATTGTTCAAGGTAAGCAATCTGAGATAGTTTGATTGAATATAAAGATAATGCTAGTAGATGAGTCATAATCTATTGAGTTCCATAAAACTTTAAGAATGTGGGTTTATCACTCTCTTTGTCAGAGAAGAACATTTCTCATTGCTTTGTTAACATCAACTATATGTGGTGAGCATCTGAAACATTCTTTTGTATAGCTATTGTGCAGAATGAGTACATACTCTATGACATAAAGACCTCATTTTATCAAAGAAACCAACATAAAAGTGAATACTAAATTCAAAGTCAAATGCATGCAATTATCTGACCTTTGAAAGCATGCAGCAAACAGATGAGCCCAAAACTTGCATGACATCAACAGCTGAGCATACAGCATTCTTGATTGCAATTGCATTAGCCTGTTCATATGATAGTCAATAACATGGCAGAAATCACAAGAACAGCATACTAAAATGTGTGCAATTCAGTAAATAGAGTTCCTAGCATACCTTTGCCCCCGATGTAACTGGCAGGCGCAGGGTGCTTGCTTTCAGAGCCTCAGTTGCCCCTAATAAAGAGATACTATTCTCCCTTTCTAGTGTTGGCCATTGTTCAAGGTAAGCAATCTGAACCAAAACAACAGCATATTTTAGAAATGCTGATCTGTGCCTTTGATCAACGGTAATAACTACAGCAATACGAGTGCTAAAAAAAGTACTGCAAATAGTCATAGTTTTTATGTTTTGTACCATCCTTCTTTGAAAAGATAATGTGATAAATAAATATATACTTATATAATGTGCTGTTCAATGCAATCGAACAATGCGAACTTTTTTTCCACATTTTACCATTATCATGCTAGCACAATAGTAATACTATACTAGTACCATGTAGCAAGTAATGATCTGGAATATACCTGTTCTTTCAGAATGTTGTAAAGCCTGAGTTCTTGCTGAAAGTGTTGCACCATTATTCTTTTCATATTAACAGAATCCCGCAGGTTTATAGTATTCCTCCAAACATTATAAATGGTATTCTGTTTCACATAAGAAGACGGAAAACTAGTTTCATGAATAAAATCACTCAAAAAACTAAATAAACAAGTACACCAAAAAAGTTCCAATTCTAAGGAGTAGTAGATCACAAACAAACTTCTAAATATAAAATCATAGATATGGGCAAATTTTACAGAGTAAAAAGTTTCTCTCAGCTATTTTGGTCAAACAGTTGGTACTATAACTACAAAACCAATTGATTTTGGAAGAGAAGTGCCTAGTACCCTAGTCAGAAAGCTTATGTTTAATTTTGTGTAGATATTTTGCAGCTGCAAGGTTAACTTGTGAAGAGGAAAGTATTACATGAACTGCTGTTATGTTATCATAGAGGTTGCTCTAAGCCTCTAACTGCATTAAGTACTGGAATCCAAGAAAGAACAAGGCAAAATGACACAAACCAGGCCAACTAAAGTAAAATTAGATTAAAAAAAAGTAAGAGCAACTAGATAATTTGCTAATTTTTACCTCAACAGTAGCCTTTTGAAAAGATAAAGCATCTTCTGCATGAGCATTTATAAAGCGCCACTGCAAATGTCTATTGTGCAATAAACGCACTTGGTGAATATTTTCGATTTGGCTGGCATTCTTCTTTCCTTTTCGCGCATCAACCATGTAGTTAATAAGAGGAGACGGAACACTTGCTTGGATAGCTCCAGCACTTTGGGACCGACAGGGTGTTGAAGGCCTTGTCTGAGATGGGCTCCGAAAGGTCCTGGAAGTTGAGGACGTAGCTGGCAATGCTCTGCTTGGTGATGATGAGCGTTGTAGAATTGGAACAGGAAAAGTAACTGTTCTGTTTGGTCGGCTCAAAGATTTGGATCTCTCTATTGTCTGTGAATCTACCTTATCATCTCTTCTGCTTGCCTGAATAGCCAAACTCCTTGCCACTTCATCCAATGATTGATTCGACAGTTTGACTGAAGCTTCAGCAGCAGGGTTCTTCCTTGGTGAAAGGCCTCTTGATGGATTTGATGATTGGACTGGTCCAACAGAAGGTGCCTTCCTTGGTGAAAGGCCTCTTGATGTATTTGATAATAGGACTGGTCTAGTAGCTTTGTCAGAAAGGTCAATGCTTCTTGACATGAAATTCTTTGGCGCCTGCCCAGCTATCATGGCTGGCCATCTGTGTTGCTCAATTACCCTCTTAGGGGTCTCCTCTGAAGGTTGAGCATTCTCACAATGTTCACCAATGTTTTTCCTTCTGAAAGGACTTCTCTTCCTCTCGGTTAGAACACTCTCCTCCCCCTTGCTACAATCCAAGGCAGTGACTACCTTATCTTTTCTTGTAGTAGGTGCAGGCACAGATTCTGACTGGAAGGAGGAAGACAAGTTACGCATTGCTGGCCACAAGCCATCAGGAGCCTTTGTGCTTGCTATACGCTTGGAACTCTTGTGTAAGTCTCTAGTGGTATCACGAACTGGTGTAATGGACCTTGATGCAGGCGTTGAGGGTGTTGACACCTTAGAGGGAGAGGTTGAAGGTGTCGACGGCCTTCTTCTATCTGCTGATTGAGCTCTTTTGGGCGCTGGTGTGCCTTCAGTTGCTGAGGTCCGGCCAAGACTTGGTGATGTATATCGCCTTATCTTAGTGGCATCAGCCTGATCAGTTTTGCACCTGGATGCAACATCCCTTGCGCGGAAAGCATTGTGCTTCTCTGATGGAACTAGTGGTGGTCTTAGAGTCTCATCAGCAAGATCAGCCTTCTTTGCATAGCTCATAAGAGCATCCATGACGAATAGAAATTTCCAGAACAAACCACATCAATGTGGAACTCAGGAAACCAGCTTGCTGCAACAACCAATATGTACCTAAAGGCACACAACCAGACACCAAATAAATAGGGTAAGCCTCAAATTAAGAACAGAGCTGATCTAAATTTCAATTTGAAACAAGCAACAGGAACTTTCTGCTCATAAGAAAAAAAAACAACAAAGGGCACCAAATTAGCATGTAAAACAATGAACCCTGAGCCATCCATAAGACCACAAATTGTAGGTGACTGAATTGCGTATGGAAATGAAATTTTACCAATTTCAATCTCCGAAACTTTGAACAGCTACAGTTAATGCCCCAAAGCCCTCTCGTGTGGATATAATAGCAAATTGGGAAGGGGAGTGACTAGATGGAGGCTAGGAAACAGGGGAGGAAGGTGGCATCACAATGTATAAATGCATTGTAGATCTACTATAAAGCATAAAAAAGAAGATCTTTTGGACAAATGGCAGCTGCTACATGGGATCATACATCAATTGAGCAAGGGACAAAGCAAATAAACATTATTCGCGGAGATTCTGATGGTTTTAGAACAGACAGGACAATGCACATGCATGTGAGACGAATCAGTTTCCTAATAATTTCTCGCCAGAAGCAGCATGGGAAACAGGGATCTTTTTTAATACTTGCCACTCATGAGCTATGCACATGCATCAAGGATATGCCCGCCATGACAGAGACAAGGGAAAAATATGACGGTGGACATTGTACCAGCTAAACTGCCAGATTTCACTTGAAGTTGCCGAGAATTCACTTGGACAAAATCGACTAATGATGCAAAAGTTCGTTGTACCCAAAGGTAATGCACATGTTGCCAGCATCGTTGCGCGAATAAAACAATAGTTCCTTGGGAAATTCAGACAGCATGGGGAGCGTCATTTAGTTTGGAATTCAGGATCTACCGCTGGGTTTTGGTATATGTTCGTTTAACTTTTTTAAATAAAGAATAGATAATGTACTAGCGCAAAGCACCTAGTCTTAAAAAAATGCACCGCGGGGTAATAAGCTTCCAAATCACCGAAGTCGTGTTGTATTGTAAATGGTAAGATTAACTTGGCAAGCAGCCAAGCCCGAGTCGTGTTGTATTGTAACCAAACCCAATCACGAGTCACTCCATGCCAAAATTGCCAGTACAATCCGCAGCGAGAAGCCCAAGTGGCACAGCGGGCCGGCGAAGAACACGAGGAAGAGAAGAGCGACCGGATTCACCCCTAGCGTCCTCCGTACAAAAACCGCAGAGAGCGAATCCAGAATTCCAAAACCACCTAATCCAGCCGAGCTCGCGATCAACACTAAGCAGGGGTAGCCCAATCACCCCTCCCATCGGCACACCCCGATCGCCCGCCCCCACGCCTGGACAAGCTCAGCCATCCTGCTCCCCAGCTCAAATCGAGGAAGAAACGCCGAATAGATCGGCGCTACGCACCAAACAGGTCCTCCTAAACCCTAGCTCCGGAACCCACGCAGCAAGCGCCAGAAACCTCCTCACCTCGAGAGCGCGGCCCAGCAGCGATCGAGCCGGCGAGGCCCTCAAATCCGCCGCCGCGTCTTCAGCCTCGCAGCGCCGCCCGTCGCCGGGTCGTGTGATCTCCTGGACGCGCCACGCGGACGCGGACGGCGCGGGATCGACGCGGTTCCGGTTTGGAGCGGGAGGAGGAGAGGGCGGACGCGCGCGCGGCGTGGGGAGTGGAGGTGGAGGAGGGACTAGGGAGGACGGTTGCCTCGGCGGCAGGGAAGTAGAGAATTAAGGAGGGGGTCGCCGAGTTAAGGGAGACCAAACGGCTCTCTAATTGCGCCTCTCTTGTTAAGCTACCGCGTGGTTTCCACTACGTGTCCCCCGGCGCGTGTACCCCGGCTTGGAATGCCTGGGCCATGGCAGACCTGAAAAAGCCTGTGCAGGGTGCAGGAAAGCTGGAAAAGGTCAATTCCCGGCCGCATGTTTTGCTGGTGCAGATGGACACCCTCGGTTTCGGTCAGCTGTGCGCTCAGCGGAAACGATGAAGTTGCTGGATTAGCTCATCTGATCTTTGGACCGAGGAAAGTCTGAAAACAGTACCTCCGTCCTAAAAGAATGGAGCTACGAGTTACGTGCCACAAAAAGTGATTCAAGTTTAATTAAATTTTTAGTAAGTAATATTTATATCTTTAAATTAATTTATTATGGAAATACATTTCATAATTAATTTGATGGTATTTATTTAGTATCATAAACATGAATATTTTTTTATCTATAATTGATCAAACTTAAGGTACTAAAACATGACACTGTACTAGAATTGTATTCATTCGGAGACGGAGGTAGTAACACGCATAGGCCCGGGTCATTACCGGCCCTGGCCACATGCGTGAAATTTTTATATTTTAGTCCTTTATAAAAACATTTTTTTACAAATAGACCCTTAGCCAAACTTTTTTCAAAAATAGACCAAAACTCAGCGTATTATAATGCCACGGAGGCTCAGCGTCATGTCAGACATCGGCGAACCCTGCCACATCAGCGCAGACACTGGTCACCTTTGCCACGCAGGATCCGACGTGGTGCTCAGTCCCACAGACCTCGGTGTGGTGCCAGTTCACGCCGTGTTTCATACCTTGGCGTGGTTCAACCCAACGCTGAGGCATGGGCACTTTGCCGCACCGGCCTGGGCACATAGCACTGTCTACCGATGCTCGGCCTCGGCGTTATTTTGTGTCACGCCGACATCTGAGGCTCGGCGTCCCATTAATTAGCGCCGAGTTTTTTTTTTTGCAGGCCATCCAACATATGTAGCAGTAAACTCAGACAACACATTTTGACAGACCAAGCATACATTAAGTCCATACTGCAGCCTACTCAAGGGCAATATAAAACGTCCAGCCTACGAGGGAGACCATACAGCAGCCTCGATAGCAAATAGTACACCATTTTAAGTCCACTAGACCATCACATCATTAAGTGTCGTTCACTACATCAAGTCCACAAGACCATATACACGGCATAGTTACATCCTAGTTAGCTGAGAAGTATTTATCTCATCACAGTCGGCATCATCTTCTTGTTCTTCGTCTTCCTCTCCTTGGTCCTCCAGTTCGTGGCCTTCTCCTCCTTGTTCGTCATCCTCTTCCGGGTCTTCCTCTTGGGTGGTGAAGGTTCGAGCTCTAGAGGTTGATGACACCATTTGATTTCGCTGTACTCAGTAGATTTGATGTGCCATTTGATTTCAATTCCCTCTGAAGTACAGAATGCAGCATCCTATGAGTGCAACCATACTAATAATACTCTGTTTCCTCAAATATAGGCAGACAAAAACAGGCAGTAGTCAGGCAACTGTTGATTTAAGTAAAAAGGGAGAAACCTGATTCATACCGCTCACTTTTCTAATACAGGCAGTCCTACAGTGCATGATCATGCCAACAACCACCAAGCTAGTGACAGATGCATGGTTAAACAAGCTCATCACTGACAACACTAACACAAGGCTTACTTCACATGTGCTAATTTACAACAGAAGCACTAACACACATTGAATAGCAAAGCCTGTGAGAGAAAAATGCTTACCTTCTAAAATCAATTTCTGAATAAACAATATGGCAGTTAGAAAGCTCTATGTTTTAAGAAATTGCAGCCAATGGCAGCGCCATGTTTAGGACTCTAGAGTGGGGGCTGATCTGCATTCTGCACTCTGAAGCACAGTAGCAAGCCTATGTGCATCTTTAGGAACAAAAATATCCCTTCTCAAAGAAAAAAGGAACAAAAATTCCACAATTTAAACATGAAAAGATCAGACAAATATTAAAACAAAGGCTATTAATATGATTGTTATTTTACATCTACAGGCAACAAATCACGAATGAATCATTGATGTACAATGGAATGCATAAATAACCAGCGCAGTAGTCATAAGTTAAGCTTGCTGAGTTAAAGAAATCAGGGAGACAAACCCAACCATTTCCCTTACTTATCTGAATAATTCAACCAATTGGCGCTGCTTTCATTTCACCAATGGCAGATAAATATCAAGCCACTGCTATTTTTTTCCAATTGAACTGTCATGCCTGTTTGTTCACAGAGGTGGAAACTTCAGCACAAGATTATGGAAATTCAGCACAGAGGTTGAAAGATAGGTAGTAACCTGCGTTAGGTGGAAAGGTTTGCAATGATATGATTACTGGAATGAACCACTAAAATTCCTTGTAACTCCGAAGAAGACCAAAATAGTGAACAAATAAGTGCCATCAGGAAATAATGAGCACTGTAAATTGAGGCGCACAAACTGCAGCATAGACTTGAGTGCTAAGCAAACCCCTAGTAGGAAGTACAAACTTGTGAACAAAACTATAAATTAACTGGCACGCATGGTGTAGGCAGGAGGCATACAAATCAGAACTGAAAGATAAAAACATAGGATAGGCTGCAGCCTATATTTTTTTCTGAACTGCACAGTCACAATCATTTGTGTTGAACTGTCCAGGGTCAGTAAAGAAGTAATGACAGATAATATTAGCACCTAAAATACATGGAATTTGGAAAACCATAAGCATCTGATGAAACAGTATCTAGTTTCAAGCAAATTCACTGCCCACATGTAGCAATTTATACAGCACCTTTATGTTATTAACTTCTTAAATTTAGCCTGTGTTGGTGGCTTTTGTTTTTCTGCTGGTAGCTAGGTCTTATCTAGAAAATGAAACCCATGATGAAAACACACTACTTATAAGAAAATCGAATCTGTATTTCAGTCTAAAGTTACTTAGAATTTTAGTCTGAGTGGTAGCTCCACATTTCGTCGAACACCCTAGCTGCATGAGCGGAGTGAGCACCTGACTTTCTCAAAGCAGCTACCAGGACCAACGAGGACGCTTCTCGTGGTGGAGTAGGGATTGGTGAAGCCGTTGCCGCATCTCGTGGTGGCCCTCGGTCTGGAGGAACTCCACGGTGGTGCGGACGCCGAGGTCGGCGTGGTTGAGGTCGAAGGAGGCGACGACGGTGAGGTCGGGGTCCTGCGGCGAGGGCACGCGTCGAGGCCCGACCACGAGCTCGTCATGATGTACGGGTCTGAGAGGATGGCACACCTCCAAGCCTTATTGACCTTGACGGACAGCGCGGCGGCCGCCGCGGGAGGAGTCGATGCAGACGAGGCGCATGGGGCGGATTTGGGGGTTAGGGTTCGTAGAGACGGAGACGAGAGAGAGAGCACCACGCGGGCACGGGAATAGAATGGAGAGAGGAGGAAGAAGGGACCGCGGACGGCTTACCCGCGCCATGGTAAGAGGCTCGGCGTTAACTGAAGCGACGCCGAGCTCTGTGGGGCCCATCACCACGTCGACGATCAGCGACCTTGCTGACGTGGCACAACGCCGAGCAGCATACCTCGGCGTGACCGACGCCGAGTTTTGGTCTATTTTTGGAAAAAGTTTGGCTGAGGGTTTATTTGTAAAAATGTTTTTAAAAATATTAAAATGCAAAATTTAGTACTGGGTCTGAATAGTTGACCTAATCTCTCGGAGATGTTCTTTAAAAAAACTCTCGAAAATAAAAGTCGTGTTTCCGAGTTTTTATGGTTGAACGTTTCTTGAAGCTGCAGCCTTGCTCACCTCGAGGTATCCAGGACCATGGCAGCTAGCGGCCAGCCGGACAGGAATAGCGACCTAGTAGTGGTTGCGAAAATTCCCGGTCAAATGCAAACTCCAAGCCAAATCCATGAACTACGTAAACCATCGACCAAAGCTGTCACGATTATAAATTAAAGTCTATTCACCTATGGCAACCACGCTATTTGAAAAAAGCTCGTTACGTATTTGATGTTGCAGACGCCCAAAAAGAAACGTATTTATACATAGACTAGACGAGTGTCCGTACGTTGCAACAGGTGCAACATAAATTGAATGAGATGTTTGTTAGCCAAGTCAAAATTAAGAATATATCAATTCAATTTTTCACGTGTATTATACCATGATAATATCTAGAAACACATTCATTATCGTAATGAATCTAAAATAAAAGCTAGGCTTCGAACTTGTTGTCTGAAAGTTACGATAAACATCAGTTGCCTCAAAGGCTAAAAATCTATTGCTAGGCATCGAATTGAATTTATCCATGCTCTGCCTTGCCAAAACATGTATACTTGAACTTACAATATTCTAGCCCGCATGAGGCATGGCAATAATTCATTTTTTAGGAAAAAAATATTTGTTCTCAACAGCGGCGAAGCCACAGTGCATGTGTCGGGGTCATGCGACCCCGATAACTTTGTATGAATCAGTGGAACCCCGCGTATTCCGGCCAGCTACGACCCCATCAAATTGAGTTCATAAATCTGTGCGACCCCGGCAGCAGTTTAGTCTAGATTCACCGCTGGTTCTCAACACGCAACGCGAAGGACGACGAACGAGATTTGGATCACGATCATGATCATTGCGTGGTGATATTCCAATAAATTCCTTTCTCTTCACATAATTCTCTTTCCGTTTTATTCTATTTTATTTACTTGCCTTACAGTGTCTCCATGCGGTGATTATTTGTCTAACGGTGATTCCATGAGTTTTATTCCATTTTATTTACTTGCCTTCCAATGTCTTCATGCGGTAATTATTTACCTGTCGCATGAGATGCGGTGATTATTTGTCTGTTGGATATGGATCGCATAAGTGTTTTGGCCCTGCCGGATAGATGTTGACAATCCGTATGTTTTAATTGTAGAGATAGAGATAGAGATAGAGATAGAGATAGAGATTCGAATACCTAACTCGACACGAATGTTTCCTATTTATGACAATTATTTCAAAGGTAGATATGCTTCTATCAAAATTAGAAAAAAAAATACAGTGATTTGCCCTATGTCTATTCGTAAGCATTCATAGGATAGCGTTTATATATAAGTGTTTGTGCAAATAATAAGATCCAGTGTAGCTCAACTGGTCAGGTTTCTTATGGTTAACCTATCCTTCGATTGAACCAACATTTGTTACGATTATTCATTGTATTCAAAAAAAAATCTCCGTTCCAAAACCGTACTTTCATATCATATGGTTTCTCCCTTCTATAAATAGTAATAAAGCAAAAAATCATCTATAGAATAAAAATAGAAGCTAAAACGTCAACAAACCGTTGTCTATTCTCTAACTCACCCAATCTGATACTATCCATTTTTCTTGAATTGGTTTATTCAAGAATTCGAAATATCCCAACGCGGTAAAAGAATCGAATATTAGAATTCCTATTATTATAGATGTTTTTGGATAGAAAAACTATGCTTACCGGATGACATTTCATCTTCGAATAAACCCCGTAATAGTAAGAAAGTAGGTTTTTAGTACCGGGCCTAGCAAAAGAGAAGTCACCATATACTACGCTAACCTATCCACTTCTTCAAAAATCCTTGACTTGACGTGAGTGTTCATATTTTTTGGATTTATTTTAGAATTTAATGGTGATGTTTTAAAATGACATACAATGTGTTCATTGAGGCGATCAATCTCATTACATGCTAGCTCAATTTTAGACTTTTGAAGGTACGTATATGTATGAGTATCTGTATCTGTGCTGTAAAAAATATGTGAACCCCTGGTCCCCTATGTTGATGCTGTGTTTGGACAGAAAACGGGAAATCAGTGGAAAAGATCTGCGTGCTCTTTGCAAATAACCCCGGAGCAGTACCCGCTCAAGGCTGAAGAAGCCCAACAACCGCATTCAAATTTGCGCACGCTCGCCTCGCACGGCCGCCTGGCGCTGGCATTTCCCTCGCTCGTCATCCACTCACTCATCCGGCCCTTCTCTCCCGCTGCCACCACTACGGATGGCAACGGGGACCCGATCCCCGATTCCCCGCGGGGAATTCCCATATTAGGGGATGGAGATGGAGTCAAATATGTCCCCACGGGGATCTAAACAGGGAGAAAACGTCCCCCGTCGGGTTTGGCGGGGACGGGTCTGGGGGAGCATTCCCCGTCCCCGATACCCGCATCCCCGCCCCGTTTATATACAGGCTTTGCTCTCTTTCCTGATGGCCCAACCAGCCCACGAAGGCCCAATGTCTTCTGAGTATATATAACAGCAATAACCCTAGTTCTACACCTTTGTGATGATTAATATCCTGCTTCTTGCTATTTAGCTATTTTTGGATTGTGATTCGTGGTGTACTCTAATATTGTGTCCATGAACTCATGTGAATGATGATGAACAAATGCGGGGACGGGGATCCCCGACGGGGATTTTTCCCCTCGCGGGGGCGGGGATGGGGGAGAAATCGTCCCCGTGAGCTTTGGCGGGGACGGGGACGAGGATTTTTTCTCCCCGCGGGGACGGGGATGGGGAGGCAACCTCCGACGGGAAATTCCCCGTTGCCATCTTTAGCCACCACCACACCATACGTGCCCCGCATCCGTAACCGAAACCAAAAGCGGGACCCCGTGGAGGCGTCCACGTCGGGCCCCCCGCGCTCGCCAACCGCCACGTTGCCCCCCGGCCCCCGTGGCGTCCCCCAGCTGCACAGCAGGGCGCGCGGGCACCACACCACCGTGGTCCGTCCGTAGGAGGGACGGCGGTCCCGCCAGTTGCCGGGCGCTTCCTCCGTGTCCCACTGTCCCGCCTCCGCGACCGCGAGCAGCTTTGAGCGCACATGGAGCATGGCGTCTGGGGCGCACCGAGCCAGTCGCGGCACGTTCTCGCGCGGACCGCGGTTGCGGCCTCCCGAGCCCCGCCGCGCGCGCAACCATTTTTTCCGCGGCAGCGGCCACACGCGGACAAGCGCCCTGCGCCACGGAGCAGAGACGAGATTTTCTTTTTCTGACGGAACGGGGCAGCGACGACATGCGAGGTGCGTTCGTGCGGGGGGGACGGTAGCAAATCTGGCATGTGGCCTGTATCAGGGTGCTTCAAGTAGCAGGGCAAATTGCCCACTAGGATGCTTATGCTTATGATCAACTCCGATAGTGCCCCGACCCATCCAGTACGCCATGATGCACGTACGGGTGCAGAAATGGATTAGAGAAGAAGCAACGTGCACAACACTATGATTACGTGCTCATAATGGGCGATGCTGTAGCTACGTTTCTTTAGGAGGAAACAATGCAACAGAACGGAATGGGTACCGTGATACAGTAAACATAGTAGGGTGGTGTTTAAATCCAGACCCTAAAGGTTAGGGATGTCATATCGGGGTGTCACATGTGAGTATTCGGATAATAATAATAAAATAAGTTATAGAAATTCTCAGTAATCCACGGGATGAATTTATTAAGCCTAACTAATCCGGCATTAGCATATGTTACTGCAGCACCGCGTTGTCAAATCATGAACCACTTAGGCTTAAAAAATTCGTCTCGTAAAATCATCGTAATCTGTGCAATTAATTATTTTTAGTCTATATTTAATACTTTATGTGTGTGTCAAACATCCGATTTAATAGAACCAAACAAGCAGATCAAGGCGGCAGGCAGGCAATCATCGTTCCCGCCGGCCGATCGACCTCGACCCGACCCCACGACGTGCATGGCATGTGTGTGTGCGCTTACGCGTGCGGCTGCCGGCCGTTTCGTCAATCATCATCGTAGTAGTAGCAGTCCAAGTACTCTATTGTAGTGTTTGTTACTCCTTTATCTTCTTCCTTAGTTTTTGCTCCTTCAGCTGTGATGGCTATTGGCTGCTCCGAGTACTTCGTTGTCAGGTGTTGCGAATAGGATATGGTCATTGGTCAGGCATGGAAATGCTGCAAATGCATAATCAAACATATCCCTCCGCTGCTTGTGATGCTTATTATACTGCATGATCGCTAGTTTCACCCTGGAACCTGTCAAAGCTAAGACCAATGACATTGTTTAATTTGATTTTGACAAGGGGAAAGATCGTGCTAATTCGAGGCGTCCAGCTTTCCCATGATAATATACCAGTGAACGTATGGTATTTGTTTTTTGGGAGGGATTACGTTGCATGCTACCGTAATCAACTCTAGATTAGATTGTTGACAGGCACAAACATTAGTATGTAGTTGTCAGCCAAATTCCTCGTAGAATGGATGAAAAGAATAACATGACTTACTGGTTGGGGGCATAAAGGGCATGCTATTGAGATCCTCCGTCCAAAAAAAAATACAATTATCACATTTAGAAAAAAACTACTAACATTTATGATACAAAATGAATATCATTAGATTACTTATGAAATATATTTTGTTAATAAACCGATTTGAAGACATAAATTTGAATACTATTCGCTCTAAATTTGGTCAAACTAAAACTATTTTAACAGACACAAATGTCATAGTTACATTCTTTTGTGGACGGAGTATCACCAAAGGAATTTGTGAGTTATTAGACGACCTGAGGTCTCGCATATACTAGGGGTTGGATACTGGGTGATGCGAAGAAGACAAATTGAGAAAAATTACATATTTAATCGATTTTACTGGTTACCGAGGGTTGTAAGACATGCAGTGAGTTAATTCCTCCCAAAACCTACAACCAAAACACAAGAATAATATAGATCGGGACAAACCACCCAAAAGTCAACTTGCACAACACGTTAAAGCAAAATGACACGTGATTTGTTTACCAAAGTTCGGATTCACCTCCGTGAATCTTACGTTTCCATTGAGGTGCTCCCAAGGGAACCAAGTTTCTTTTGGACACTTAACCCTCGCCAAAGGAACCACAAAGGCCGACCTTGGCCTTCATTACCTTGATTTTTTTTCATTACAAAGGCAAAATTGAAACCTTCACAAAAATTTCATGGCTCACCACAATCTTAGGAGCTTGCCAGGCAATGCCTAGCCATCTAGGAGGCTTGACCCCTACGTGTACGAATTACTTGACTAAATCCACGAGTCCTCTAGGATGGGATTTGCTCTCTCTTGGTCTCAATCACCAATCTCTCAACCCAACTCTTAGATTTATCACAAATTGCACAAGTGTCAGAGAGGGAGAGGAGAGTTTATTTGGCCTCCAAAAGGTGATTTTCAATGGTGGAAGAGCTGTCACAAGAGAAGGGGGTGGGGGAGTATATATACTTGCCCCTTAAAATCCAGAAAATATTAAAACAGGCAGACCCAAAGCACCTTTTTAAATGGTAGAAGAGCCGTCACAAGAGAAGGGGGTGGGGGAGTATATATACTTGCCCCTTAAAATCTAGAAAATATTAAAACGGGCAGACCGAGAGCACCTTTTGAAGGTCTGGTTTAGCCATTGGGACAAATCAGGACCCGAGGTCCAGTAAACACCGGAGCTCCAAAAAATTATTTCCCTAACAAAGAATAGTACATGCAAGTTTTAACTTAAGTTAAAACTAGTACAAGCAAGCAATCACACACATATTTCCTCTACAAAGAACAATAAGTTTTAGTGTTCAACATATAGTATGCGTCCTTTTCCCTCCATCGCCTTCTTTAGAGTTGCGTGTAACTACCGATGCGGATTGGGTCTTTAGATGTTCAACTATAGGCTCTATTTTTAGGTGACTCTCCACTATCTTGAATGAGATAAAAGCAATAGACAATTGCTATTTCCACTGTAGAAGCGGAGTACTGTGTCATGGCACACTACTAGATAGATAGAAAATGTATGGCTCTGTTGGTGATTTTCTATATCGCACAGGCTTCAAAGCACATCACCAAAACTAAATGTGTTCTAAGTTGAGTATTTCAATGTGACATACTCTTAGCATAATATGTGCACTATAGATAGTTTATATTCTGTTTCCATGATAGAGTTGTAGGAAGTGGTTATAGTGTTTGCATGAATGAAATAGTCATTTTCATTCTTTGACTACCGCCCTATGCTCAATGTTATCCCTGAACTACCAAAGTGGTTGTTTCGGTCCTTAAAATTCACTTTCAATTCTGTCCTCAGTCTATCGAAGTGGCCATTTCATTCATCAAACTTTACTTTTGCTCTCAGTTTCATCTACGAACTGTCAAATAAGTGGATGTCTTGGTTCTCAAATTTCTATTTAGGCTCATCCTTGCTCCTCGATCCTGATCCAATGTGGCACGCCACATATTTATGCTTTGTTAGCTCAACACAACCGTGAGCAGAGGTGGACGGTCGTTGTTGAGAGAATTGCGAGCCGTGTTGAGCTGAGGAGGCTAGGATATATGTCGGTGACACAGCTTGGTCCAGTGATCGCATGTGGAGGGATGTATGTGGGTTTAGGCGGTAGAGTGTTGCGGTAGAGGCCCAAAGCAGCTTTCAGCCCAAAACAGGTTGGCTTCCCTGCCCCTTTGATTGGCTTTTGGCTTTTTAAAAAGTGAAAGCAGGTTGGGAAGCCAACCAAAGGGACCTTAAGCTACGACACTTGCAGTGTGGTGGGCCATATAGGACGAGGAATAAAGATGGGCATAAAAGAGAAGTTTGAGGACTTTTAATGTCAGTTAATAGTTTATGAATGAAACTGAGCTAAATTGCAAAGGTTGATTATTGAAATAGTGATTTTGATAGTTCAAGGACGTGATTAACGCCAAAAGTAAAATTTAAGAGCTGAAACAGCTATTTTGATACTTCATATTCAAAATTTAACCGGCCACTTTGATAATTCATATACATTGAAGGATAATTTTTTTTTTTTGAGAAACTTTTGAAGGATAAAAATGGCTATTCTGCTTACCGCCCCTGCTCGATATGCTCCGAGGCTTTTGGCCCTAGCAGCCCAGTCCACGGGCACAGCCACAGGAAAACGTGGAAGGCCATAAACTTGCTCCATCGACTCCCGCACCGAGGATGAGGCCCTTCTCGAGCTCAACCGGCAGTCCTCGTCACTCCGGCCGACTTTGCCTGGCTCAGCCCTATCTTGCTCACAGCGTCGTCCCCGGCCCTCCTGCAGTCCTGCGCCTCCCACTCTGCATCACAATGTCGCGATGCAGCCTGCTGAGAAATCGGTCCTCGGCCGCAGTGCCAACGCTGTGGCAAGCGAGAATGCGAGATGGCAGCCGCGAGCGCAGGCGTGCCAGTGCCACGGCTGCCACTGTGGTCGGCCAGTCGCTGCTAGTGCTAGCCTCAACGCGCTACCCACCGGCCACCGTGGCGTGTTTCAACTTTCAAGGCTGGCCTCCTTCACACCATTTTCTGCTGCGGAGGGCGATCCCGCCACGCGCCCACCACCTGCTCGTGCAAATGCGCAGTACGGCCGGCCACAACGGCACCGCCCCCTTCATCCACCAGATTACTCTGGGAGCCGGGAACCACAACGGTTAGCGGGGACCATGCGGATTGGCATTAGGGGAACGGAGTTCCAGGACTGAGCTTCTCTTCAGCTTGACTATGGTTTTAGCTAGGCATTCGACAAGAATCAGGAACATGCAGCTCCTTGCTGACGAGGGTGTGGGAAGCTCAGGAGGAGCAGCGCTTTTTCTACCGTTGCATGTGCAGATATGCTGAGATCCATTTCTTGGAGCCACAGGTTGATTACTACGCAGTCTTTTGTCACGGAGCCATATATCTTCTATCATTCTTTTACCTCTGAATGACCTTCTATGACCACGTTGTGTTCCCTGTCAGAAGAAAGAAAGGCAATCTTCTCCATCTGAAGTGGATGCCACAGAATGGCGCACATTTACAGACCGACGGACAGCTATTGCCTATGGCTATGGATTCACTTCTATCTTAAAGGTCAGAACTATGAACTGCCAGTTCGTCTTGTAGATGTATCACTGATTAGGCTGCTAACTAGATGCTTATATCATCGTGCTTTGAGCTTTTTGTAGGCATTGCTCAAACTCATAGTCATAGCGTTGTCGCAGATGGTGTAAAGCCATGAATCTGATGAACCAAAGTGCTCGATAGGCTTTGCTCCCACATCATTTGAGTACTAGAAGTTGTAGTAAATTTAGGATCGACTGGGAGTAGATCTAGCGGGTTGACTTCACTAATTTGGCATAAATATCATATAGTTCATCGATGTGAAACCTAGAGAGAGAGAGAGAGAGAGGCCCATACCTTCGTCTTGGCAGAGGAGGTAGAGGAGGAAGAAGTCGCCATGGCAGTGGCGATGCAATGTGGAGCGGTGGAATCCAGAGGACGGCGGCGCAGCCGGCGGTACTTCCTGTCACTGCAGCGCGCCCGTGATCGGATGGGGCCTTCTAGGGTTTGTTAGTGGGTTAGTGGCGTCAACCAACCTCGTTCCCTCACCTTTCTCTTTTATAGCGCTGTGTGACAGGGGGCCGCCGACCAGGAGTCGGTTGAGCGCCCCCAATCAGGACGTGATCAAGGGGTCTGACTCGTTCGTTGGATCAAGTCAGATGAGATCAATCCTAACATTCTCTCTCTTGATCTCATCTTATACTTTAAGCTTAGTCTTAAACTTAGAATACTTAACTTGGTGCCTATTTCATTACAGATTAGTGTATAGAGCATGCCTCGTCATAATAGTCAGCACTATCAGATTAACAGGCTATAATACACCTTTCTATTTTAAAATAGATCTTTAACTTATTATAGGCCCTTAGTATTAAGAAATCATAGGCTTTCCCGTAAGCCCATGTCGACTGTGTGTTCTCTGAACGCACTGGGTGGTAAGCCTTTGGTAAGCGGATCCGCAAGTACCTGCTCGATACTTATATGCTCAATGCTTTCAAAATGATTATGGATTTTCTCCTTTACAACATATAACTTAATGTCAATGTGTTTGGCAGCACACTTGACCTGTTGTCATAGGAGTGAACTACTTTAAATGGTTATTGCTGTTGTCTACCACTGTTAATTCTAGGTATAAATTCTCTTAACCACTTTTGTCTGTCCTGAAGCCTCATAACAAGTTATACTATGGGTATGCATCATTGATGATACCACAACTGTTTCTTTGGAGCTTTTCTATAATAAAACTCCAACTGCGAGTGTTAGCATCTACTGTAGATTTCACTACACATCTCGCCGAAGTTTAACATTTGTACCCATTTGAGAGTACTTGTTCTGTCTTACTCAGCATGAGGCCTATAATACTTCGTAAAGTTGCAAGACATTCTTAACTCCATTCCAGTGATCTATATCTGGACTGAACTTCTGCCAAAATATTCCGGATACGTGAGCTACATCAGGGTAAGTTCTTACTTGTACACTCATTAAGCTTCCAACAGCTGAAGCATATGGAACCATGTTCATTCGATCGATCTCATATTGGTTCCTGGAACACTGAAGGTTCGCAAATCTATTACCCTTGACTATAGGAGCAGGTGTAGGTTTACTTGTATGCATACTTTATTTCTTTAGAATATTTTCTAAGTATGCCTTTGCGATAGTCCTAATACCAATTTTCTTCTATCTCGGTGAATTTCAATTCCTAGAACCAATGACGTTTTATCAAGATCATTCATATTGAAACTTGAGGACAAGAACTTCTTCTCCAATGGCAGATTAACATCACTATTAGTGAGTATGATGTCATCTATACACAGAACGTGGAAAATGAATTTTCCATTCTTGAACTTTACATAAACGGTATTGTCCTTCTCATTCTCTTTAAACCCAAACTTTCGTATTGTTTCATCAACTTCAAATACTATTGTCTAGAGGCTTGTTTTAACCCATAAATGAATTTCTGCAGGCGGCATCCCATACGTTCTTTTGCTTTCATGACAAAACCTTTGGGTTGTGTCATGTAAATGTTTTCATACAAATCCCCGTTGAGGAATATCGTCTTTACAACCATCTGATGTAACTCTAAATCATAATATGCCACTAACGCCATTATAATTCTAAAAGAATCCTTCCATGAGATTGGAGAAAAAAACTCTCATTGTAATCTATTCATTCTCTTTGCGTAAAGCTTTTTGCTACAAGTCGTGCTTTATATCTTTCCATATTTTCTTTGGAGTCACATTTTGTCTTATAGACCCATTTACAGCCTACTGTTTTGGCTCCATTAAGAATTTCTTCTAAGTCTCAAACATCGTTGGTATTCATCGAATTTATTTTAGCTTCCATGGCTTCTTGCCATTTAGACGAGTGAGCGCTTCTTATGGCTTCTTCAAATAAGGTGGGATCATCGTCCATTTGAATTTTTTCACTAACATAGACTTTATAGTCATCAGAAAAAGCTGGTTTTCTAATTCTTTGAGACCTTCTGGGGCTTCAGCTACTGACACTTTTATATGGGGCTGTTATTGCTCTTCATTGCCAAGAGATAATTGATTCTACAGGCTTCTGTATTACAAGATCCTTGTTTACATTATTCATCTTCTTCGAAAAGCTAACAACAGGTGTTGTGTAAGTCATACAGCATCAACAGGTATTGAGAAATTTATTGTTTTTTTTGAATCACTAGAGTGGGCACGCAGACCTGCTTCTCTTTAAGTCTTAGGTCTCTACATACCATGCTCCCTCAGATTATCCCATCTTCTGTAAAGATAGTGTATCTTCAAATTTCTTATTTGGGTTTAATCTGTTAAAACCTCATATGGCGTTTTAAGCACTGCCTTAATATCTTTGAGGCTCTTCTAGTATAAATTTTGGCTGACTACACTATCTTCCTATCTGAACTGTAAAAGGTCTAGGAATTTAGCTATTTCTCTGCTTAGGGGTATCGTTATTATGACCGTTGTACTCCTTCGACGGTCATATTCATCTTAATTGATCTTTATCTCACTCTTAATGAAGAGTATTTTCTTAATTGATTTTTATCTTATCTTTCTTATTGATCTTTATCTCACTCTTAATAGAGAGTATCTTTCTTAATTGATCTTTATCTTATCTTTCTTAATTATATCTTTCTTAATTGATCTTTATCTATTCTCTCCCTCAAAATGTGGCATAAACTTTACTGCCATAATTTTGAGAACTATTCAGAACTCCTGTGAACGAGGAGACACTTATGACTTACTTCATTCACATGATTATGTCATGCAAACAAAGTTATTTCTTAATTTGTATAGGAGTTTACTTTCCTCATTTCACTTCAAGAACTCAACAAGATCTTTTATTAGTAGTACTTCTGCAAGTCACGCTCGCATGTTTTTTTATCTTTTGGTTAGTATTGACCATGACAGTGCATTTCTATTATGCCATGGTCAATACTAGGATAGCATAAGAGCTACCCCAACTTCTCTCGCTATGCGGGATACATAAAAACACATGAGTTATCATAAAACTTCTCCCGCCATGCAGGATTGACTAGCATAAGTACTATGCCAAACTTCTTCCCATGCGGGATAATTCCCTAAATGAGACATAAATGCCAGAATTAGCTCTCAGGACACAAGAAGTGTTTGAACATTCAAGACATTAAATTGAGAAATAAATCCGAATACTCTGTAACACATGTTTAATCTTGCAACTCTTATCGTAATGATGGAAAAAAATATACTATTTACAATAACGAAAGCTTAGTCATGACGACTAAAATATTCACTTATACTTTATTTTCTAATTAAATCTTTCCGTGGGTTCTAATTTAATCAGAAAATTAATAAACTCGGCAACAGGGGAAACTTAAGTGAGAGAATTGCTAAACTCATTTTGACCCAAAACAACCCTAGATTGGCTCAACTCATTTTGGGCCAGCTGAGTTCCCTTTTCACATTTGTCGTACCGACCAAAAAGCATAACGACGCAAAAACTTTTCCTTCACATAGCCCAGCAGAGTAGCCTGTTGGCTTATAGCTGAGTGATCTTGTCGGTTAAAATTAAAACATACAAGGTGCTTCTGTATTAATTCTACATCACCATTGGGCAGAAAATAGAATTAATGCATAAAACTCATAAATAAAAAAATTATAATATTGCTATCATCAACTTTGGTCAGAAAATAGCAATATCATAAATACAATATTCTTCTACATTAATTCCACATCATCGTTGGGCAGAAATGGAATTAATGCATGGAAGAAAAAAAACTCATGAATAAACTTATAATATTGTTCTTAACTTGAAAAACATATAACTACTCTTCAAAATTAAATTCTCCCGTTGGTTCGAATTTAATTAGAAGATAATCAACATCATTGTAGCGGAAACATGAAAAATAATCTTAAAATTAATATTATCAGAAGCATTTCTATGTACTTAACTACTCTCTGAACAAATTCTCTCGTTGGTTCGAAATTTGAGCAAATATTGAACTTCAAACTCAACATAGAATTATCAAACAAATGCGTCTGAAAATATAAAACAAATTCTAAAATTACTGTGCATTCGGCCCAAAGCCCGCTCGGCCCAGAGGCCTGCTTGCGCGCGCGGCCCAGCGGCAGAAATGGCCCGGGGCCCACCTGTGCGTGTGGTTCTCCCCCGTGTCTAGGCCACAACCTGGGCCTAGGCTGGGAATCTATCTTCTTGCCTAGGCCGCTTCCAACCCAAGTGATTTCAGCCGTTCGTTTCATCCGACGGCCGTCCTACATCCTCGCGGGAACAAAATGGCGTCCGGCCACTAGCTCCCCCGAAACCCTAGTCATTTTCCCCTCTGCCTTCTCTCTCAGCCCGTAATCGATGCGAGATGCAGCCGCCCGTGGCGACTGGACAAAGGTGGTGGCACCACTGTAGGCCCCCTCACCGGCGTGCGCGTTCGCCCAAGGCTGAGTGCGTCATCATCGAGCGGCCTTGCGGTGGTGCTCTTTGCCCGTGCGCACGACACTCGGCTCAAGATCACCTCCCTCACGACGGCGGTGATGGAGCGTCGGTGAGCCGGCGTCTTGCTGTTTCTTCCCGCACGACGGCGGTATTCTTAGAGGCAGATTATGTTCGGGTGAGTCTCTAGGGTTAGGGATAGTGTTTGATGATTTGAAAACTTTGAATCACCTCCTTCTAATTGCTTCCCCGATCTAGATCTATACCCTAACCTGGCTTTAGTACCATTGTAGTAAATTTAGGATCAACTAGGAGTAGATCTAGCGGGTTGACTTCACTAATTTAGCATAAACATCATATAGTTCATTGATGTGAAACCTAGAGAGAGAGAGGCCCATACCTTCGACTTGGTAGAGGAGGTAGAGGAGGAAGAAGTCGCCATGGCAGTGGCGATGTAATGTGGAGTGGTGGAATCCAGAGGACAGCGGCACGGCCGGTGGTACTTCCTGTCACTACAGCACGCCCACGGTCGAATGGGGCCTTCTAGGGTTTGTTAGTGGGTTAGTGGCGTCAACCAATCTCGTTCCCCCACCTTTCTCTTTTATGGCGCTTGAAAGCATCTAGGCCCCTAGTTGGGTTTCGGTGATTAATGATGGCATGACATTAATATGACTAACGTGTGTTTTGAAGAGGCAATTTGAGTTAGGTCATGGTAATGGAAATTGATTGGACAATCATGGTTGTCATGCCCTTGTCGATAGAAATCGTTTCAATTTTCAAAGGATGGACGACAAGGTAAAGGACAGACTAGTTCTAAGTGTCATTTGGTGTTTGAGAGACACTTAGAGTAGTTTAGGACTTTGTTTTTTCTTTGGCCGTACTATTAAGGGGGGTATGGACTAGTAGCTTGACATTGGTGAGTCTAGTGGGTTTGGTGTGGTGCACACTTGTCAAACCTAGCACTAGGTAGCTTAGGAATAGCCCTAAGATCAATTGGAGTCAACTTCATTCACAGAGGATTTCGAGTTGGAAGTGAATAGAGGGTCAAATGACTGACCGGACGCTGATCTGGTTGTGACTGGACGCTGGAGGGTGAGTCCGGTCAGTTCATTTGATCAACTACAGTCGTCTAGTACCGACCGAACGCTGGTCTGGTTGTGACCGGATGCTGGAGGGTGAGTCCGGTCAGTTATTTGATCAACTACAGTCGTCTAGTACTGACCAGACGTTGAGTGGAGAAGGACCGAATGCTGGGGTGTTGTGGCAGAACCGCCTAATCTAATGCCTCCCATGAGTGCTTGTCTTTCATTAGACACTAAGCACTTAGGGAAGAACACTAAATTACTCGGTTCCGTCGGACACACCCTAAGGGAGAATCCAAAAATCCACATTTTTGCCATCAGGATCACAAATCAGAGAATAAAGCTTACATCATTCTTAACCATTTCTTATATCGCTTTTAATACAGCATTAGAGTGTAATAGTAATTGTATAACAGCGGAATGTAATCATATTATCAGAGTTATGAACAATTTAAATTAACAGCGGAATATAAACATGTGATCAGAATTACAGCGGAAATAAATACCTATTCATGAAATGACGAAGCATTGATATATAAACTATTACAACAGATTATAATACTTTCATTCATAAAAATATTTAGTGGGAGTTACAAATAAAAACTATGATCGTAACATAAAGGAAATCATCTCTGAGCCCACCAGGCGGAATTCACACACAAAGGTCAACTCTAGCCTTCACCTGTCACCTGCAACAGGGAGAATAAAACCCTGAGTACTCAATTATACTCAACAAGACTTACCCGGTAAGAGAAAAGAAAAGACTCCAATGATATGCAAGACTATCTGGCTTGTGGGTTTATTGTATTTGCAGGAAGCATTACTAAGCGTGCGTCCTTATATTCGATTTTTATTAATAGCCGCATTGGTTCATTAACTAACCATTCTATGTAAGCACCTATGCTACTTTCAAGCATATGGTAAGCAATCATATTTCCTTTTTCATCTTCTATCTTTCATCTTCAGTTCTTACTACGGTGCTAGACACGAAACAAGCCGTACTAGATTGCCCGGCGATTCGTGAATCAATGCCCCCAGCTGGGTACCCCGAAAACGCACGCCCTGCTTGTACCCAAGGCATAGGCTGGACCAACCCATCACCCTCCTATCCTAGGGTCCTAGGTCCCCGTCCAAACTGGGACTCCAAGCCCCCACCCCTGAGTCCCGAACTCAGTGCGGTGCAAGGACCTCCTCCACAAAAAAAACCCTGACAGTCGATCTAGAAAGACCCGGAACCCACTACAAGAGAGCAACAAGTCTTTCAAATGTCCATACCCAAGTATGTGCTCGGGATAATAAGTCTGTGACTTGCCCACGATGCCTTATGCAACGACCGGTCCTTAACCGGCACAGACAGGGAAAGCAGTGTAACTAAGCTATGCCCCGTGTCCACGGCGACACAACCTCTTACAGTGTAACTAAGCTATGCCCCACGTCCACGGCGACACAACCTCTTACACCCATCAATACCCAAACCATATCCCTACCCGGTCACCAATTTTCTTTCCACCGTTTTATATTTTCCAAGTGATAATATTTTAGTAATATATTTCATATCTCTCGTGAGTGATAGGCAATCACTCGCTTCTATCGGAGTCTTGTAGCATAGCAATCTACACGATCTTGTCATACTAGTAAGGCTCATAGGATAAAGATATATATATATATATATATATATGCAAGTGGGTTTCATTCAACTCCTTAAAATTTAATGCATAAATATAATTTAAACTACAGAAAAGTAGGGGTTATACACCGGGGCTTGCCTGGGTAAGATATATATTAAAAAGTTAGTATCTACATCTTCAGATCATCCACCATCAACTAGATAGAAAGCCCATTGCATCATCTCCTAGAGAGAATATCATTACACCATCCTCAGATTCCCAATCATCCTTCAATTGCTCCGTTGACCCATCATCGTACCTATATGATATGCATTGATGCAAATGCATAGATGTAAATAATCAACGACATCCAAAATGCTTAGAAATCCGATCACGCCTCACAAGCTAACGAGATAGCTCTAACGCTGGTCTACGTATCCATGTTGTCGAATAAGGCGTTATGTCCCAACAATTATTTTAGTTATATAAACCCAAGTAGTTTCTTTATTTCATTCTATCGATTTAATCCTTGTTCGAAATAGAGCATCATTAACTACCTAGCAAACTGATTATTCTGGAGCCATAAAATTTACGATGAGTACCTAATATTGCTAGGAGCCTATTGTAAAAATTTCAGATTCAACACTATTACCAATTTATCACAATAATTCCTATAAGTTTATATTTTTACAATATTAAGTACATTAAATTAATTATATAGCTTCCAAGAATATTGTCAAACTATGTGAACAAAATATACTAACAGGTATATCATGATGTTAGGAGACTAACAAAATTGGTTTCACAATTTTTGAATTCCTCTACTATTTTATATTGATTTTACAAGTTAACTAGAAACCTATATTAGAAAAATCATTTAGAAAAATGGGAAGACCGGCGGCAACCAAATCGGCTAGGCGACCCGTGATAACGGCGCGGCTAGCCCGACATAGCGTGCACATGGACGGTCCACTCGCTGCATCAAGCAGGTCGACACCGCGGATGCGCAGGGCGCGCGGCCTAACAGGTTGGAAACGGCCAGCCCCGGTGGGGAAGCCCAACACGTGGAGGCAGGCAGGGCGCACGGCCCAGGCGGGGCGTCGAGCAGGCCAGCCCAACGTGTGGCTCGGGCGGCCCAGGCGCGGCAACCACAGGCCGGCCCAGCGCGCGACGCGTGCGGCCCAACAAGCCAGCCCACGCGTGGCCTACCCAACCGGCCAAGCGATTATGCAAAAATGACCCTACGCTTCTCCTTATTTAGTACACTACTGTTCATAGGGGTCACGTAATTTGCAGTAAGAACCTTGGAATTACTCATTCCTTACCCTGGGGTCCCTCTTTTCATCTCCAAAACATAGCACGGACGGGGAATCAATTCGCTGGCCAATCGGCGGCTCGTCGACGGCGGAGGTGAAGCGAGGCGGTGCGGGGAAATGCCAGCGGTGGACACGGCCGCACGTGGTCATCGACGGCAAGACCCGAGGCGCGGCGGTGGTATGGCGACCATGCATGCACACGTGCGGGCACGGCCATCGCGGGCGGCGACAGCGACAGGTCACGGTCCGGGCGGAACTCCGTGGTGGCACCAACAGTAGACGAGGCGGAGCCATGGAGGCTCACGCGCACAAGCGCATGCGGTGGCCGGTGATAGGAGCACGGGCGCGCTTGGGATGGAGGTAGGGCAACGGCTGCCAGGTGCAGCGGCAGAGGCGTCAGAAACAGGGCGGCCCGACGCGAACGGGGACGCGACGCGACGATGGACAGCCACGGCGCACCGGGGGAACAGGAGGAGCCATGGTGGAGCCCGGGTGTGCTGCGGGTGCAGAGGCAGTGAGGCCGTAATGGCTGGCGAGGCGGCTCAGCGCGCAGAGCTGAGATGGCGGGGCAGCGCAGCTGAACCGCAGCTCTAGCGCGGGACTGTGGGGTCACACGTGTGGGCACGTGAGGGGAACCGGGCGGCGGCGACGGGAGCTATGGCGCAGGAGCTGGGGAGGGAGAAAACGGCGCTGCTGGCACGAGCAGCGGGGACACGGTTGAAAGGTCCTAATATAGCTAGAGGGGGGGGTGAATAGCCTATTTAAAAATCTACAAATCAACTAGAGCAATTTGATTAGTATGACAAATAGCGTAAGCAAACTTGCTCTAGCTCTACAAGGGTTGCAAGCCACCTATTCAATAATTCTAGTTGCAATGATTACTTAGGCACACAAACTTGCTATGTAATTACTCACTAAGAGCTCTCAACCTTGCTACTCTAAAGAGCTCAACTAGATGAATATAAATAATAAAGCAAGCTCTCAATTCTAATTACACTAAAGAGCTTGTGTCAACTAGTTTACAAGAATATAAATAAGTGAGTAAGGTGATTATACCAACGTGTAGGGGATGAACCAATCACAAGATGAATATATAGCCAATCACCGGGAGAATGCCAAAGACAAGAGACAATCGATTTTCTCCCGAGGTTCACGTGTTTGCCAACACGCTACGTCCCCATTGTGTCGACCAACACTTGGTGGTTCGGCGGCTAAGAGGTGTTTCATAAACCTCATCCATACGATTGGACACCGCAAGAACCGACCCACAAGTGAGGTAACTCAATGACACGAGCAATTTACTAGAGTTATCTTTCGGTGCTCCGTCGGGGAAGGTACAACTCCCCTCACAATCACTGGAGACGGCCACGAACAATCACCAACTCGTGCCGATCCTTCACCGCTGCTCCAACCGTCTAGGTGGTGGCAACCACCAGGAGTAACAAGCGAAATCCGCAGCGCAACACGAATACCAAGTGCCTCTAGATACAATCACTCAAGCAATGCACTTGGATTCTCTCCCAATCTCACAATGATGATGGATCAATGATGGAGATGAGTAGGAGGACTTTGGCTAAGCTCACAAGGATGCTATGTCAATGAAAATGTGCAAGAGAGCTCCATTGAGCCGGCCATGGGGCTATAAATAGAGCCCCCATCAAATAGAGTCGTTATACCCCTTCACTAGGCAAAACGCGCTCTGATCGGACGCTCCGGTCATACTGACCGGACGCTGGCCCTTAGCGTCCGGTCACCCGATGGACGCCATGCGTCACCCGCTTCAAACGCTGTTCGTCAGATTTCAACGGCTACGAAGCTGACCGGACGCTCCGGTAAAACTGACCGGACGCTGAAGCCCCAGCGTCCGGTCGTTTCCAGTAAGCTCCTCAAGGCATATTTTTCGACCGGACGCATCCGGTCCACCTTGACCGGACACAGACCAGCGTCCGGTGTAATACCCTCGGTACTGTGCAGACCCGTCAGTTTGACCGAACGTAGAAACCAGCGTCCGGTGCTTTCAGACTCAGCGTCCAGTCAGTTGATCGACGCCAACGCCTTCGCGATCAACTCGTTTTTACTTCTAACTTCTTCACCCTTGATCCAATGTGCCAACCACAAGAATTTGCATCCGGCGTAATAGAAAATAGGCATTTTATTTTCCCGAAAGCGCCGAATCCATCTCAACCCTGCAAACACCACCTCCTTTGTAGATGTGCCAACACCACCAAGTGTATCACCTTGTGTACAAGTGTTAGCATATTTTCACAAATATTTTCAAGGGTGTTAGCACTCCACTAGATCCTAAATGAATATGCAATGAGTTAGAGCATCTAGTGGCACTTTGATAACCGCATTTCGATACGAGTTTCACTCCTCTTAATAGTACGGCTATCTATCCTAAATGTGATCACACTCACTAAGTGTCTTGATCACTAAAACAAAATGGCTCCTACATTTTTACCTTTGCCTTGAGCCTTTTGTTTTTCTCTTTCTTCTTTTCCAAGTTTAAGCATTTGACCATCACCATGCCATCACCATTGTCATGATCTTCGCCATTGCTTCATCACTTGGAGTAGTGCTACCTATCTCATAATCATCTTGATAAACTAGGTTAGCACTTAGGGTTTCATCAATTAACCAAAACCAAACTAGAGCTTTCAACGGTGGCTCAGGAGCAGCAGCGCAGTTGCGGGGGAGCTGTAGGTCCAGTGCGGCAGAGGGGCGCAGCGACTACGGCCTCTAGAGGTGTAAGCAAGCAGCGAGAGAGAGCTAGGACGGCTTGGCGTAGTAGAGGCGACAAGGACAAGCAGAGACAGACAACAGCTCAACCTTGGCGTGCATAAGGAGCGTAGTGAGAGGGAGCAGTGAGGCGTGGACACGGTAGAGCCACGTGCTCCCATTAAAATTTTGGACACGACGCAAGCGACGGAGAGAAGACATGGGCGTAGGCAAACGGACGCGCTGGGGTGTAGAACCACGACAGAAGACGAGGCGGTGCATAATTGCAAAGCAAGGCGAGTACGCTGAAACCGCGCCAGAAAGTAAACAAAGCTGCTGCGCTCTCTCTCTCGTCAGTTCGTGCTTATCAAAATAAACCCGTGAGCGTATATATATAAATATATATCGTTCTATTTGGATTTTATTCTATTTATAAAAGTTGTTTTTCATGCTTAATCTAACAGGACAAACCGTTCGCTAGCATCGTCGTTCGACATTCCTAAATATCTTTACGCACTGAGTAATTTAACTTAGGCGTTGATTCAAGCCCACAAAACTAAGTCACACGGGATTCGCTTATCGCATCAAGTACATTTTAAATCAAAAATTCCGAGAAACTCGTTTTGAAAATTTTACTTAGGCCTAAATCATGGTGCTAAACGAGCTCGTAACACCAAGGGTGTTACAGGTACCTACGTTCGGTCGACTCCAGAGAGGTTCTAGAGAGGCTTTTTCTTGATCGGACATGTCTGGTGGGTGCTGACCAGACACTGGTCAGAGTCCGGTCAGAGGTTAATGGCTCTCTTTGACACAGTGGCAGGCACAACTGATCGGAGCGTCTAGTCTCCTTGACCGGAGCGCCTGGTCAGCCCACAGAGTGATGACTCAGCCTCCAAACGTTATGTTTTGAATAAGGGGGTATAAATACTTACTTCACTCGTCTATGGGAGGCCTCTTACCCATTTATTCAGCTGAGAAACACCTTTGGAGTGCAAGGAAGAGCAAGAGCCTAGTGGGGTGATTGAGATTTAATAATCCAAGATTAAGGACCTCATTAGTGTATAAAGAGTAGCAAGTGTGCATCCACCTTACTCATTAGACTTGTCTTGGTCAAGTAAGAGTTTGTGGTTGGTACTCTTGGTGATCGCCATCACCTAGATGGCTCAGTGGTGATTGGGAGCTTGGTGATCATTCGGTGGAGCGTGTGGATGACCCAAGTCACTTTGTGAGCGGTTGTGGGTAATTTACCGTGATGGAGTGTCAAAGAATCAGCCCATAGAGAGCACTTGATCCTTGTGTGGATCAAAAGAGAACTACACCCTTACATGGGTGCTCCAACGAGGACTAGTGGGGAGTGGCGACTCTCTGATACCTCGGAAAAACATCGCCATGTTCATTTCCCTCTCTTTATATTGAGTATTTACATTTGAGCAATTCATTTTATATCTTTACATTCCTAAAATTGCCATGCTAGAATAGGATTAGAACCTAGGGTGCATAACTTTTGTGCGGAAGAACAATAGAAACATATTCTAGGCACAAGGGGTGAAATAGGCTAAGTGTAGGGCTTAATTATTGTGAAAATTTAGAAGTAGCCTAATTCACCCTTCTCTTGGACATCTTGATCCTTTCAATTGGTATCGAAGCCTCGTGCTCCCTAAATTAGGCTTAACCGTCTAGAGCAAGATGTCCTACATGGATGGACCCCCTCCCATCTTTGAGGAAGATGATTTTCCTTATTGGAAAATTCGCATGGAGGCATACCTAGAGGCTTAAGATGTTGGAGTTCTTAGAGCCGCCTCACAAGGCTTCCCAAAACCTAAGGATCCCGCCAACCTTCAAGGCAATGAGGTTAACTACGAGAAGTAGAATGCAAAGGCTAGAAACACCCTCTTTAGAGGCCTTTGCAAGGATGTCTTTAACCGTGTGCAGAACCACAAAGATGCCCATGCACTATGATCGGACATTTGTGCGCTCCATGAGGGAATCAAGAGTGAGCGTGAGGAACGCTACCACCTTGTGATAAAAAAGCTTAATTCATTTGAGATGATTCCTAGAGAAAGTGCCAATGAGCTGTATTCCCGCTTGAATGTTCTTGTAGAGAAAGTCAATAGGCTTGGACTCACATAAATGCAACCCTCCGATATTGTAAGAAAAATCTTGAGTGTCCTCCCCATTGATAAATATGGGCATTTTATGATGGTGCTTCATCAATGTGATCTTTCCACCGCTACACCAACTCAAATATTGGGAAAGATCAATGCACACGAGATATATATGCACATCACTCCACAAGATGGCTTTTCTTCCACCAAGAAGAAAGATTTGGTATTTAAAGCTAGTCAAGATAAAAGGGGCAAAGCAAGAGTTGATCATGATAGCTCAAGTGATGATGAGATTATGATGCAAGTCTTGCTCTCATGGTGAGAAGAACCGCCAAGATGCTCAAGAAGTTAAACAAGAATGGTGTCAAGTTTGATGGCAAGAAGAAGAAATTCTTCACTAGTAATAGAAGGAAGCCCATCTCCGAAATAGATTGCTATAATTGTGGAGAACTTGGTCATCTAGCTCATCAATGCCCAAACCTAAGAAACACAAGTACAAGAAGAAGTACAAGGGTAAAAAAGATGACTCAAGTGATGAAAATGATGATAAGAAGAAGAAGAACAAGCCATACAAGAAGAAGGATGGCAAGAAGAAAGAATTTCACAAGAAGAAGAAGAATAACAAGGCATACATTGTTGGTGATTGGCTCACGGATATTGAATCATCAAGTGGCTCATCCGATGATGAAAGTGAGAATGAGAACGACAAGGTGGCCGCTCTTGTGATTGATTCTTCACTATCTTCACCGACACCGCCGTCGTCATTCTTTACACACCTATGCCTTATGGCCAAGGGTAAAAGAAAGGTACAAAATGATGGTGATAGTAGTGGTGATGATAATACTAGCAATGATGAAAGTGGTAGTGATAGTGATGAAGAATTTGAATCACCTTCTTATGATGATCTTGTCAAGTTGCTAAACTAATACACTAAAATCATTAGAAAGACAAGAGTTAAAAATGAAAAGCTAGAATTTGA
This sequence comes from Miscanthus floridulus, assembly GCF_019320115.1. Taxonomy (NCBI): domain Eukaryota; kingdom Viridiplantae; phylum Streptophyta; class Magnoliopsida; order Poales; family Poaceae; genus Miscanthus; species Miscanthus floridulus. The sequence continues at coordinate 79,116,369 of NC_089583.1, forward strand.
GAAGGACTCACTCTTAGCAAAGTATGACATAGCCGAAAAAGCGAGTGTTGAGCTTAGAGAAGAAAATAAAATTGTGTCATCCAAACTCAAGGAGCTCAAATCCTCTAAAAAGGAGCTTAGGGAAAAACATGATAAACTTGAGCAGATACATAATGAGCTCACCACTAGTTACAATTTGTTAAAATAAGAGTACACCAATCTTAAGATTAATCATGACAATCTTGTTCTTTCTCATAAGTTATTATTCAATGAGCCACATGATGCTACTAACAATGTTGTTAAGATTGATATAGCTACATCATGTGATGACTTGATTGTTGAGAGCATTGAACAAGGTTCTAGTAGCAAAGGCAAGAAAATGGTTGAGTCCAACAACTATGATGATTATGTCAAGCTTAAGAATGAGAATGAAAAGCTAAAGAAAGATCTTGAAAAGCTATCAACCACCAACACAATTGTGATAGAGAATCTTAGACAATGATTATAATATAGCTCTTGAAAATGAGATGCTTAAAGAAGAGAACAAGAAACTCAAGATGGAAAAAAATCATGATGAACTTAGAGAAGAAAACAAGAAGCTCAAGTTGGAGAAAGAACATCTCAAGACCGGTTTGAGCAAGTTCACAAGAGGCTAATATCTCCAAAGCGAGCTACTCATGAACACCGTGATGAAGATAGATAGAAGTGGTATTGGGTACTTGGCAAATCAAGAGAAGAAAGCTGAAGCTCAACATCAACAATAATATAAATCAAAGCCTAAGCCAAAGAGATGTTTTGAGTGTGGACAAGAAGGTCACTTTGCCCATGAGTGTCAAACTCCACCACCACAACCCTTATCTAAGCATGCTAGATCATTTGCCTTCCATGCTGACTATATGCTTAGAAAGGATTCTAGTGAAAAAATGATAGTCATGTTCTTAGGTCTACCCAAGCAAATTTAGGTTGCAAAGTCACTTGTTGAGAAAGTCTAGGGCCCTCATCAAGTTTGGGTCTCTAAACAATAAGCTTGATCTCTTGTGTGTAGGTAAACTACAAGACCGATGGAAGTCATTGGGTCAAGAAATGATTACATTTGGTGATAATTCAAAGGGCAAAGTTTAAGGATTAGACAAAGTTGCAATATCAAATGATCATTCAATATCAAATGTGCTATATGTTACTTCATTGAGTTTCAACTTGCTATCCGTTGGTCAATTGTGTGATCTTGGCTTTCAATGTTTGTTTACCGAGAAGGAAGTGGTTGTGTCAAAGAAAGATGATGATCAAATTATATTCAAGGGTTTTAGATACAACAATCTATATCTAGTGGATTTTACCTCCAAAGATGCAAACTTGAAGACATGTTTATTCACCAAAACGTCACTTAGGTGGCTATGGCATAGAAGACTTGCACATGTTGAGATGATCTCACTCAAGAAGCTAATGAAGAATGATTTGGTGAGAGGTTTGAAGGATGTGAAATTTGAGAAAGACAAGCTTTGTAGTGCATGTCAAGCCGGCAAGCAAGTTGCAAACACTCATCCAACAAAAGATTATATATCAACAACAATAATGCTAGAACTTCTTCACATGGATCTATTTGGATCAACAACTTACAAGAGTTTAAGAGAAAATCTCTATTGTCTTATGATAGTTGATGACTACTCTAGATATACTTGGGTGTTCTTCCTTCATGACAAGACCGAAGTGGCCGCATATTTCAAAAAGTTTACCAAGAGAGCACAAAATGAATTTGAAGTAAAGCTCAAGAAGATAAGAAGTGACAATAGAAAAGAATTTAACAACACAAACATTGAAGCATATTGTGATAAAGTTAGGATCAAGCATGAGGTCTCTGCAACATATACTCCTCAATAAAATGATGTAGTAGAGAGAAAAAATCAGACACTTATCACCCTTGCAAGAACAATGCTTGATGAATACAATACATCCGAAACTCTATGGGTGAAAGCTATCAACACCGCATGTTATGCATCCAATCGCCTATTTCTTCAAAAGTTTTTTGGCAAGACCCCTTATGAGTTGCTCAATGGGAAGAAGCCAGACATCATTCTTCCGGGTGTTTAGTTGCAAATGCTACATCTACAAGAAGTGGCAACACCTAGAGAAGTTACAAAGACGTTGTGATATTAGTTTTCTTGTTGGTTACTCATAAAAGTCCAAAGCATATCGAGTATTTAATCATGCTATCAGCTTGGTTGAAGAAACATATGATGTAGATTTTGATGAATCTAACAGCTTCCAAGGAGCACATGAGAATCTTGATGATATAGTCATGCGGTTTGAGAAGGAAGGAAGGGGTCGTGGCTGACCCTGGCCTTGGTGTCTGCCCTGGTTCGCTTGGTTCAGCTAGGTCTCGATCGTTTGGGCCTTTGCTAGCTGATATGTGATGGGTCACGTGGCTCACCAACTAATCAATACCTTGAGATACATCGAGGTTATAACTCCGACACTTATGATCTCAAGAAACTTTACTCACCATCTATTGTTGGCACATCCTCATCAGAGCATCAACACTCAAATAGTATCGCCAAATTGCTATAGCGTCTGAATATATACTATTCATATTCCACGTTGTTTCATTTGGTTTGATCATTTATATAAATAAAATACCTTCTACAGATCCCGTAGTAACATGTAGAGTTTGTACCAAGTATCTACTTAGATAAGTTAAAGGTCTATTTGGAACGCAAAAATTCCACAGGAACCGTGAACAAATTTCACAGGAATCAATTTAATTTTAAAGGAAAAACATAGGAATAGGAAAATTTTCTGCATTACAAACAGGCCCTAAAATAACCCTTAGGCCTTGTTTAGTTTCTCCCACTAAAGTTTATTCTCTATCACATTGGATGTTTGGACACATGCATGGAGTATTAAATATAGACTAAAAAATAACTAATTATACAGATTGCGACTACTTTGCGAGACATATTTTTAAGCCTAATTAGTCTATGATTTGACAATATGGTGCTACAGTAACATATGCTAATGTCGGATTAATTAGGCTTAATAAATTCGTCTCGTACCGACGGATTCTGTAATTTATTTTTATTAGTATTCGAACACCTCATGCGACATCCCTATGTGATATCTGATGTGACAGCCCAAAACTTAACGCACTGGATTTAAACACCACCTTAATTTGAAATGGATGGAGCGGAGAATACGTAAAAACCTATAAATCAAATCTGTATGGTTTGGGCCTATTGGCGTAGCGCTACGAGCCTGATAATCCTACACGGGCACAGCCATTACAGGGGGAAAACGTCAAAGCCCATCAACTTGCTCCGGCGACCGTGTGGTTCCTCTTGGGCTCTTGGGCCCCCAAACTCAAGCGGATTGGCGTGGGTCCTTGGTCCTTTCAGTATTCATTCACTTTCCAGCCGTCCCTTCTGTCACTCCCGCCGCCTTTGCTTCGTCTCCGGCCCACCTGCGCCTCTCACCCTGCCTGCATCGCGAATTCGCGTTGTAGTTGTAGCGTGCTGAGAAACCGGAGTCCCAAATTCAGCAGCCCCAACTCGGCCGCAGCACCAACGCGCGAGATGGCAGCCGCAAGCGCAGGGTGGCATGTCTGAGCCACGCGTCCACGGCTGCCACCGTGATCGGCCGGTCACTGCCAGCGCTACCCTCACACCACGACCCACCGCGGCGTGTTTCAACTCTCAACTATTGAAGGCTACGTCTCCGTCGAGCCATTCTCTGCTGCGGAGGGAAGCCAAGCCCGCCAGCTGCTCGAGCAAGTGCGCAGGACGGCCTGCCATAACAGCAGCGTCCCCACCTCATCGTACACCACGTAACTCTAGGAACCACAGTGGCTAGCGGGGACCGAGAGGATTGGCAGTAGGGGAGCCGAATTCCAGCACTAAAACTGCACTTCTGCTTGACTCATGGTTTGAGCTAGGCAATTCGACAAGAATAAGGGACACGCAGCTCCATGGGCGTGCAGGAGCAGCAATTTTCTCATGTGCAGGTATGCTGCCAACGAGACCATCCCTTTGACCTCTCCGCAGTCTTTTGGGTCTTTTCATCATTGTTTTGCCTGTGAATGACCTTCTATGACCACGTTGTATTCCTTATGACCTTAGCAGAAGGAAGAAAAGGCGATCTTCTCTCTCTAAAGTTTTTTTGAGGGGACTTCTCTCTCTAAAGTGGATGGCACAGAATTGGCACACGGTTACATGCCGACGGCTATGGCCTATGGATCACTTCCATCGTAAAGGTCAGAACTATCATCTGCCAGTTCGTCTTGTAGATGTATCACTGATTAGGCATTTAACTAGTAGATGCTTTAGAGAGATAGCATCCCACTTGGGCAATTGAGCGCTTTCCGTAGGCATCGCTTGAACTCATAGCCATAGGGTTGTCTCGAATGGTGTAAAGGTATGAGTCTGATGAAGCTGAATAGGCTTTGCTCTCGCACAATTTTAGTACTAGAAGCTATACTCTACTTTGCCTAATTACACAGAACACGTGTCAGAAACCATTGGAGAACTAGGAGGGTCAGACTCTGCTTTATCTGTTCACTTCCACATACCTAAACTTTCTTTTAAACAAATATGCCGGAACTGTGCCTATTTCTGTTAACAAAGAACACATAAAATTAACTTAGAAACTAGTGTATAAACTACTAGTATCTTTATTTGTCCTCCTGCTGTTCATGGGAATGTGGTGAAACTCTGAATAGAAATAGCGCGTGTGATCTGCTTAACAACCGGCGGATCTGCCAAGGTGGAATAGTGCCATAAATCTGCTAACTAAGCATGTTTTTAAGTGAGAAACATCAGAGGACAAAATGGACACCACAAATATCCCACTAGATTTGGTAAAAAGGGAAGGCATGATGTACCTATACTATAAACCATTTAACAATGAATCATTTAGATGTATAGGCTGATCTTTCTAGCCACAGTTCTGCTCCGCAAAGTGTTAATCATTCTTTGACATTTCTTGGTCACCTAGGCATAAATAACGTGCCATAGGTTGAGCTTTGTGGCCCACTAATTCGTGCATAGCAATATAAGTAGGCTGATATTTATTAGCTGAGGCGTGGACCAAACCATCTAAAAGCTTATATGTGAATCATGTTTGTCTAGTGAATGCTGGGTTACCGTCTGGTGGGTGTGCATGTTGGGCACAATAAGATGGGAGCATGGGACCATACCCTGGAATATCTCTGATGGCAACAGGGATATCGATGATCTTCCCCTGATATTGGCTGACCATTAAGTCAGATGACTGCAGCATATCTATGACTGAGCAGAACTTCGCCTGCATTCTCTGGTAGCCTTGTTCTTCCCAGTTCTCTTTTGCAAAATTCCCAAACTCTGAACATTCTAACCCTCTGTTAAGACATTTTTCAGATAGTCTGACTATCTACCCTCTAAAAACTATCTAGGCTGTATTTTTTTTCTTTCCAACTTGTTGGTTGCATGCAAATATCACATGGGTGTTATTCCTTTCAGAAATGACATAATAGACTACCCTGTGAAAAATAGGATAGCTAACAGCCTAACACCAAGGACCAAATCTGGCATTCCTCTATTTTTGGTCCCTATCCCTAGAGGGGAATGCTGACTGATGGCCTGTGAACTTTTGAGGATGCAGTTATGATGTTTGGTTCAGATAACTAGGCTAAACTTTAGGCAACGTCACCTTGGCTAGCCACTAGTTAACAGTCAAGTTTGGATGTTGAGAAATCTTCATTCTTCTTAATATAATGATACGCAGCTCTCCTGCGTAATCGAGAAAAAAAAAATCTTCAAGAGGAACATCAGGAGGGGAAATCTCGCTCATTCCTTCTGAAGTTCTCTTTGTTGCTATGTTTCTGAACCTATGGGCTATGGTCACTTTTAAGGTATGATTTGGATGTTTGGTTCAGCTGACTCTGGCAAGACATGTACCCAGTATCAATACAGTCTGGAATTGATTATGGGTGGTTAAGGGGGTACGGCAGAATAGATAGTCCGTGCTTGCCAGTAGTTTCAGAAGGTCAGCTTATTAGTTTGGGTTACCCCAAGAAAATATGTAGCCCTCACCTCTCAGCCTTAAAAATACCATGCAAATAGGCATGAAAATTTTCTCAACACATTGGTGTATAGAATGTGATATCATGTAGCATCCTACTAAATTTTCAACTCAAACTCTGAATATACAAGAGAAATCGAAAATACAAATTGGAATGCTCGTTATTATCCTTTCCTGATTCCCTGAAAAGTTATCTTTTTTTTTCCTCCTGTAAAAAGTCACTGTTTGAATTGGAATTGGAATTGGAATCTGTTTGGATGCTTGATGCTAGCATACTGCACATCCATGATTTTTCTTCCAGCTTTTCATGACTTATTTATTTGGTGTTTCAAAGATTGGGATAGTTTTTCTTCCAGCTTTTCATGACTTATTTATTATCCTAATAGCGTCTAAGAAGAAGCTGAAATGCTTGGAGGGAAACATATTCTGTTGCCTAGGCCACTTGAGGCGGTGCATGCACTGACCTACTGGCGCTCGGGCTGAGTGCGGCAGCAAACCTGAAACGAAGTGCAGGGCCCTGTTGTCATCCTTCCCACAATCTCCTGCACTGTGCTCGCCGGAGCCCGCCGCCGCTGCCACACCCGTCACTTTCGCCACCGTCGCTGTCCCCTGGCGCGCCCGCGCACACATGCTCCCCGCCGTGCCCGCGACTGGCCGCTCAGTGGCTCGTGCGCGCCCCAACCCACTCATCATGCACAAACCGGGTTGAAAAGCCGTGCGTCGTGCGCCGCGCAATCATGCCATCCCGGACGACGTCTGCGGCCTCCATTAGGCCGTTCCAACCCACGGAAGGCAGACCTGCAGCAGCTTCAATGCTTCACTCTCTCCACTCTCCAGCAGGTGCGGTGCAGCTCACTTTGGTCGTTTCATAGCAAGGTCGATTGATCTCGATCGAGCTAGCGGCCGATGACAGATGCCACTGCCATGTAGTAGTAGCTTAGGTGCAATCTAGCTAGCTAATAGGTCTGATTACCGCCATCATCCCCCGACGAGGAGAGGATGAGGGTCCGCACGGCCATTCTCCTCCTGCTAATCCTCGTCGTCCTCTTCCTCGCCGCGTCGACGTCGGCGGCCAGGAAGGCCGGCGTCATGCGGGGCCGGCAGCGACAGATCCTGCTGCAGGAGAAGGCGACTCTGCTGGCCCTGAAGCAGGGGCTCACGCTGCCGTCGTCGGCAGCGGCGGCCTTGGCGGACTGGAACGAGTCCAACGGCAACGTCTGCGGCTTCACCGGCGTCAGGTGCGACTGGCGGCGGGAGCACGTTGTTGGGCTCTCTCTCGCCAACATGGGCATCCGTGGCGCTATTCCACCGGTTATTGGCGAGCTCTCGCACCTCCGGATCCTCGACGTGTCCAACAACAACATCTCTGGCCAGGTGCCGACGTCCGTCGGCAACCTCACGCGACTGGAGAGCCTCTTCATGAACAACAACGGTATCTCCGGCGGCATCCCTTCAATCTTCAGCAACCTCTTACCACTCCGGACGAGGCTCCGGCAACTCGACTTCTCCTACAATCACTTCTCCGGTGCCCTTCCGCTGGACCTCGGCAGATTTGGGCAACTCCAAAGCCTTAACGTCTCCGGCAACAGCATCTCCGGCACCGTCCCTCCGTCCATCGGCAACCTGACTCTCCTTAAGTACTTCTACGTGCATGACAACATCATCTCTGGAGAAATACCTCTGGCCATCTGCAACCTAACAAGCCTCAAGGAACTCGAAATGTCCGTCAACCATCTGACGGGGCATATTCCAGCCGAGCTCTCTAACCTCCGGAACATTTTAGCCATTGACCTCGGCAGTAACCAACTCCATGGAGGAATACCACCTTCCCTTTCCGAGCTGACGGCCATGTTCTATCTCGGACTCTGGCAAAACAACCTGTCCGGGAACATCCCACCAGCTATCTTCCTCAACTGCACAAGGTTGGGCCTCGTCGACGTCGGCAATAATAGTCTTTCTGGCGAGATCCCCCGCGCCATCTCGAGCACCACCAGGTGCCAGTTCGTCGTCATCAACCTCTACTCCAACAAGCTCCAAGGGACGCTTCCACGGTGGATCGCCAACTGCACCGATCTGATGACGCTAGATGTGGAGGACAACTTGCTGCACGACGAGCTGCCTACGAGTATCATCGCGGGCAAGCAGTTCTTGCTGTACCTGCATTTGTCTAACAACAGCTTCCGGAGCCACGACGGCAACACCAACTTGGAGCCATTCTTCGTCGCGCTGTCGAACTGCACGAGCTTACAGGAGGTGGAGGCCTCCGCCGTGGGGATAGGTGGGCAGCTGCCAAGTCGGCTGGGCTCGCTGCTCCCGATCAACATTTGGCACCTCAACCTTGAGTTGAACGCCATCGAGGGCCCAATCCCGGAGTCTGTCGGGGACGTCATCAACATGACGTGGATGAACCTGTCGAGCAACTTGCTGAACGGGACGATCCCGACGTCCCTCTGCCGGCTGAAGAGCCTGGAGCGGCTCGCGCTGTCCAACAACTCCCTGACAGGCGAAATTCCAGCGCGCATTGGCAGCGCCACGAGCCTCGGCGTGCTGGATCTGTCGGGCAACGTGCTGTCAGGGGCCATCCCCAGCAGCATCGGGAGCCTTGCCGAGCTCCAATATCTCTTCCTGCAGGGAAACAAGCTGTCTGGGGCCATACCTCCGAGCCTCGGCCGGTGTACCAGTCTGTTGGTCATCGACCTCTCCAGCAACAGCTTGACCGGGGTGGTACCAGACGAAATCGCCGGCATCGCCAAGATGACACTGAACCTGTCGCGCAATCAGCTTGGGGGCAAGCTGCCGACTGGCCTCAGCAGCATGCAGCAAGTGGAAAAGATCGACCTGTCCTGGAACAACTTCAACGGTGAGATCTTGCCCGGCCTCGGGGACTGCATTGCGTTGACGGTGCTCGACCTGTCACACAACTCGCTTGCCGGCGGCCTCCCTTCGAAGCTCGGCAACCTGAAGTACCTCGAGAGCCTCGACGTCTCGAACAACCACCTGAGCGGTGAGATCCCCGTTAGCCTGACCAATTGCTACATGCTGAAATATCTCAACCTGTCATACAACGACTTCTGGGGCGTCGTCCCCACCACCGGCCCTTTCGTGAATTTCAGCTGTCTCTCCTACCTCGGCAACCGTCGCCTCTCTGGTCCGGTGCTCCGGCGCTGCGGAGGGCGCCACCACTCGTGGTACCAGTCCCGGAAGTTCTTAGTCATCATGTGTGTCTGCTCAGCGGTTCTGGCGTTCGCGCTGACGATCCTCTGCGCCTTCAGCGTCCGTAAGATCCGTGAGCGGGTCGCGGCAATGCGGGAGGACATGTTCAGGGGTCGCCGAGGCGGTGGCTCGTCGCCGGTGATGAAGTACAAGTTCCCCCGGATCTCGTACAGGGAGCTGGTCGAGGCCACCGAGGAGTTCAGCGAGGATCGGCTCGTCGGGACGGGCAGCTACGGCCGGGTGTACCGCGGCACGCTGCGCGACGGCACCATGGTCGCCGTGAAGGTGCTGCAGCTCCAGACGGGGAACTCGACCAAGAGCTTCAACCGCGAGTGCCAGGTCCTGAAGCGCATCCGGCACCGGAACCTCATGCGCATCGTCACGGCGTGCAGCCTGCCGGACTTCAAGGCGCTGGTGCTGCCGTTCATGGCGAACGGCAGCCTCGAGCGGTGCCTCTACGCGGGGCCGCCGGCGGAGCTCAGCCTTGTGCAGCGGGTCAACATCTGCAGCGACATCGCCGAGGGGATGGCGTACCTGCACCACCACTCGCCGGTCAAGGTCATCCACTGTGACCTCAAGCCGAGCAACGTCCTCATCAACGACGACATGACCGCGCTCGTCTCCGACTTCGGCATCTCCCGGCTCGTCATGAGCATCGGCGGGGTGGCAAACACCGCCGCCGACGTCGGCGCCTCCACCGCGAACATGCTGTGCGGCTCCATCGGGTACATCCCTCCAGGTACGTACATACGTGGCATCCAATGGCATCCTAATCACTCCACTGCTCCGTTTGATCGTTCCTGAGTGGTTCTCGATGGACTGATGAAGAGTACGGCTACGGCTCGAACCCGACGACAAAGGGCGACGTGTACAGCTTCGGCGTGCTGGTGCTGGAAATGGTGACGAGGAGGAAGCCGACCGACGACATGTTCGACGCCGGACTGAGCCTGCACAAGTGGGTTAAGGCCCACTACCACGGCCGCGCCGACGCAGTGGTCGACCAGGCACTGGTGCGCATGGTCCGGGACCAGACGCCTGAGGTGAGGAGGATGTCGGACGTGGCCATCGGCGAGCTGCTGGAGCTCGGCATCCTCTGCACCCAAGAGCAGGCGTCCGCGCGGCCGACCATGATGGACGCAGCCGACGACCTGGACCGGCTCAAGCGGTACCTCGGCGGCGACACCACGGCCACCTTCGCGTCATCTCTGGGATTCTCCTCCACCACGCTTGAAGACATCGATTGACCAGTAGGAGCAGCTATATACTAAGGATTTGTACGTGATGCATACATGCATAGCTAGCATTCCTCCAGGACCAGGAGGTAAGGTATATGGTTTTATTTTTAAACGGATGCAAAAACATAGGATTAATTCTTGAAGGTGTCTTCTGATTGATGTAATGTAAGCCTTGGCCATAGGTATATCTATGTGACTATATATGATTTCTGTTCCACAAGGAGTTACTGAATTGTTGTTTGATGCTTGCTAGCCTTATGTTTCTCTGTCTGAACTTTGCATGTCTTCTATTTTTTTCAGTGTTGTGTATATTTCATAGTACCTGAATAATTTCAAGCTCCTCGAGCAAGATGGCCCGCACAAAAGAGCGCTTATAGCCAGCTTTTCTCATTGTAACGTTTGTTTCTTTTCTACCTTAACATTTTTTTCTAATAGTTTTTGTTTATTTTTTTTATTATAAGGCATACAAAGCAAGGCATTGTCCATACTTTTTTTTCACCATCTTATTTATGTTACATCTTTCTATGTAACACTTTTGTGAACGGAGGAAATTAGGTTACATAGAAAATTCGTTTTTCATTTATTTTAATATAAATATTTATATATTGTTGTGAGAACATAGCAATTCTTTAATTATACTTTTGTCTGGGAGTTTGAGTTACACTGACAAAAAATCCTTCGATTTCAGAAGAAGATATATGAGTTAACATATTAGTCTATTACTAATTCAACAGATGCAAACTGACTTATGGTTGTGCAATTCCTTCCAATGTCAAATCAAGGTAGCCTTCAGTTTGCTCTTGGTGAACTTTGTACCCCTATGACATCCAACTTTTCTTAGTAACTGTTCATTTCCTTGGCCCCTCTTGTAAATTTAAATTTTCTACAATCTTGTACCTTCTCTTGCAGATCCATAGTTGCCTTTTGTTGCTCTAAAACATTGTCAGATCCATCATAAAAATTACACCGCTCATATCGATCTGCTTAAGCCACTGTTGCCTCAAACAGCCGTCGACCATCCTGTCATCGCACTAACATCCATCGGTGCCTCAAGTCAACCCAAACAAATTCTAGAACTTCATTGACTCCGGTGAGCTAGTACCATCCTACACACGTACTGCTGACATCCATGCTATGACCACGTTAGTTTCTGCTTGTGACTTACTTCTAGTTTCGGCTTGCTCTACATGGACGCCTGTGGACAGCGGAGCGCCGCAAGCGTCTCGGCCTTCAGCAAGAAGCGGTCTGTGTTCTCTGTGATTAGCAGGACGAGACCACCGACCACTTGTTGGCCTCCTGCGTGTTCACTCGTGAGGTTTGGCACAAACTGCTGTCAAGGGTGAGGATGTAGCACTTGGTGCCGCCTGATGGCTCTTGTCTGTCGGAGTGGTGGCAGAACACGAGAACAACCATTTTGAAGCCCTTCAAGCATAGCTTCGACTCGCTTGTGCTCCTCGTCTCCTGGATGGTCTGGAATGAACGCAATCGGAGAACATTTGACAGCATCGCGAGGACGCCGTCTCAACTGTTCGCTCTCATTCTGGAGGAGGCAGACGCTTGGATCGCCGCGGGCTTTTCGTGGCCTTGCGTCCCTGATCGTTTTAGCTACCTAGTGGCCGTGGTCTGCCCTTCTATCTTTCTTTAGTCGCACAGCTAGTTTCCTCAGTTAGTACACCGTCTTAGCGCCACCGTTGAAGCCGGTGATTCATGTAAGTGTTCCTCCGGTTCGTTATCTATGGCATCTCGCCGTGGCTAGCACCGGCTGTACTTTATTTTCAATTTCTCCTTAATGAAGCACATGCCAATGCACGCTTTCGGAAAAAAAAAAACAATGTCAGGTTCTCTACTCATGAGCTTACCACACATGTGCATTGGGTAATTGATGAACTGATTGCATGTAAACTCAAAAGCGGATAAGTTTTTTCATGTTTTTTTTTTCATAATCTTGCCCATTGGATCGTCCTATTCCTCCCCTAGGTTACCGCTATGAAAGCCGTCGAATTTGAAGCATAATCTTGGAATCATCAAGTTTTGTCATTTATCCCTTTGTCGATATGTCAACGGTGATAACAATACTTTCCACCTAGAACACGGCAAAAAAAAAAAAAAAACAAATTGCCGAGCTCAGAGCTACGACAAAAGAACATGCTAGGTTGGTGAGGCGATGATCACGGTGAGGAAAGATGTGTAGGGATTAGAAGTGCTTTGATATTTTTTTATGGGTATGCAAGACATTAGTTCTAAGTTGAATAGCTGATCTCGTGCATGTGTGTAAAACACATACATGTTCCTATAATTTATTTTTTGTTTTACCATGGAAAAATCAAGCTTGTAATGCTGAATTGAGTTGTACACTTTTGTCTATTTTCCTAATCCATACTGAATCATTTATTGCTACCTTTTCTACTTTATGTACTAGATAGATAGGCACAGTCTAGATCTATAGGACCATTATCATATATTGTTCCATTATATTTCTTTTTCTCTGATTAATGTGGTAGTTTTAAAGCTTATAGGGTGAAAGAGATTACCTTTTAAAAAAATTCCTTATATTATAGTAATATGATAATTTTTTTTATTTAGGGGCTCTTTTGAATATATATGAAAATCAAACTACTATTATTGCAGTTTTCAATTTTGAATTTACCTATTTGTACTAATTATAATTTATATGAACTGTTTATTTTGCTTTATTTATTCCTAATTCGTCTTTAATTTTTCATAGTTTTTATCTGGATTTGCCCTTTACTAATTATGCCAACATCATTACAATGTATAATTTGCAGTTTTCTTAGTTTATTATTTTGATTTTTTCTATTTATGATTGTATAAGGCATGGATTCTTTTGTTTAATCTAAACCGTTAGATCAACATAAAATTCAACGGTATAGGTTCTTATAATTTTTTCAATTAATCTCGTAATTTTGCAGTTTTCCCTCTTGATGAAAATGACGGCTTCTTTTAATATTGTTGTAATGAGATAATAGATGATGGCGCATGCATCAAACAAAGATGTTCGACATGCACCTACATACGTGCATATAGGCTTTACTAAAGATTAGCATAGGCATGATATATATATAGTGTAGCTGCATACAGATGGAGATTTTCAGTCTGAAAGTGTGGCCTATGAGCATATATAAAACGCGCTAGCAGCCTAGCAAGACCGGTGCCAGAGTTGGATGGAAAGTTGCCTGCGTGAACCGTGATTCGGACAAACGACCGAGCGTGCGTTGGAGCACATTGTGAGCACGTCAGAGGCTGGTGTCAAGTAGCAATTGCCCAAACTGGACCAGATTAGCAAATATATATAATATTCTAGTTCTAGTGGTGATGGATGGTTGGATATTGAGTATATGCAATGATGCACGGCGTCGATCTGCAGCTAATGCAAGAGTCGTGTCGTTGTGCTCTTAGCCAAATCCAATGGGGCCAATGGTCCACTTCTGATGTTTCTCATTGGGTGTTTACGACAGTAGTTTGGATGCGGAGAGATGAGAGTAATCATTATGGATAAGGTTAAGCACATTGTGGATTTCTACAAATCCAAAATGTTGTGAAGTTTGAATCTTGTGCATCGATATCTTGCAGGTGAGAAACTAATTCGGTGTATGCATACATGATGTGTGGTGTGTGCCACCGTTCACACCATATGTATGTGTCATGTGTGTGCATTGAGGTGATGTTTCAACTTTCAACTAATAAACCCACACTAATTAAGCAAACATGGAGTCTCCATGCCGCCATGTACAAAAGGGAAATTCGAATATGGGTGCAAAAAGTACATGGACTAATTGATAACTAAAATGTATTACAACCGGACGAACATATATGAGTGATGTTTTAGAATCTGAACAAATTAGTGAGAGCAGAAATATATATTTTGGTTAGTTGTGGCCTGTGGGCTCCTTATCTTAACCCTCTAACACTTATATATTTTTTTTAAAAAAGTTACTATTATGTGTAGGAGCAAAGGTTGATAGGCTAGTATATACAATATTGGGAAAACAAGATGCATTGAGACAACGATCAATAAAAACGATATTTGCAAAGAGGTAAGTCTTCTTCCTCCACAAACATGGTAAGTAACGTGATACTCACCGGAGATTGAAAAATACTTACCGGATATTTTCCCTACAAGGGTAGTATGCGTAGATTTTACCTGTAATTAGTGACCAAAGTAGCCACTTGTTACTGGCAACAAGATCTCAAAACCGCTACAAGAGAATCATCTAGGGAACTACGTCAAACAAGGCAATCCTGATTTCCACATTGGCGGGAGCAAAGGGTCAAGGTACCTCGGTGGAGAGGAAAACGTGGCTGATAATTTGTAGAAGTGGGCGATCAAAAGAGAGAGAATGAGCAATGCATTTCATTGTTGTATTCATTAAAATAGTGGATGTATAAGGGCCAAAAGGGTAGTTTCCATGTCAGAACAGACACACAGTTTGGATGACATAGTTTTTGAAAACTGAAGTATCATAAAATTGTGGTTTTATAAGCCAAAGAGATACAAAACTGTGGTTTAGAAGAAAAAAAAAGGTTATGAGTGAAGTTTCTAAAACTCCAAAAAAAACTGCAGTTTTGACAAAACTATGGTCTCAGAGACTCCAAGATTTGTGATATCCAAACACCCAGTAAATTTTGAAAACCAAAGTTGTCGGTGTTTTGGACCGACGGGCCCTCAACCAACTAGTAAAAATGTACTGCGTGCCCCTAATCCCGGATGGTGATGCAAAGGGACACAAGGTTTATACTGGTTCGGGCAATAGGTGCCCTACGTCCAGTCTGAGAGATCGATCTTGTATTTCTTGCACTAAAGTGCTCGTAGTAGGGGGTTACCAGCAGGGCGAGAGAGGGAGCTAGTCCCAGGTCTCTGCGTGGAGCGGCATGGATTGCTTGAGATGTTGATCTCAGGCGGTGGGGAAGCGTGCGCGTTACAGAGTGTCGAGCGTGTGTTCGTCTACCTCGTGAGCCCGTCTATGCCTGGGTGTGTGCGAGCGTGAGAGTAAGTCTGTCCTCCTATACGTGTTCGTCTATCTTGTGCGCTCGGGTTCCCCTTAGAAACGGCCCCGATCCCTCTCTTTTATAGTTGAAGGGGGGACAGGGGTGATACATGTGTTAGCTACGCGGCGTCGTGCGAACAGAGGCGACATGTCCGAGCCCCGTAGCCTGTTACTGTGGCGGCATGGTTGATGGAGTGGTCCTACCCTTGAAGTGTTGGAGCAACGCGCCGGTCACATCCGATCCTGTGCGTCGTGGGAGCTCTAGTAATAGCTTGACGCAGGGCCTAGCAAGCAACGTGCTAGTTGCTGTGTGTTGACCGCGTGAAGAGCCGAGGCTCAGTTGATGCCGAGGCCAAGCCATCGTGGGGGCTCGGCGGGTGTGAATCCCGAGGTTACCGAGACCCTGAAGTAGACTGTCGAGGCGTGGAGGGAGCAGTTGGTCCTATACACTGATTCCGAGGCTATAGTAACCCAGACTTGACTCCGCACGCCGCGTTGTCCCTGGAGCAGGGGTTAGGTAGCACAGCGCAGTACAAGCGCCAGTCGTGGGCATAGCACCGAGCACAGCGACCGGTAACCCCTGCCATATCCTGTCCTGGACGGCATGGCTTCGATGTGACTGGCGTCTCGTTGGCCACTCCGTTGTGTTGAGCCATCATTCGGTTGATATCACGGGAGCGGTTGAACACGCCAGTCGGACATGACATCTTGTCCGAGAAGTTGGTTGAGGCGGAGGCGACGGGGTTGTTTTGCCGAGTCGGCCTTGAGCGAGGCGGAGAATCGGCGTCTCGTCCGAGGCTGTACGCGCGAGGCCTCGGGCAAGACGGAGAATCGGTTCCCCGACCGAGGCCTTTCGTGCGAGGCCTCGAGCGAGGCGGAAAATCGGTAGACCGTCCGAGGCCTCTCGTGCGAGGCCTCTAGCGAGGCGAAGAGTAGGTGGCCTCAGACATGGCCGGGGTTTAGCCAATAGTTGTCTCTTGGCTTTGATTTTGACGGGGTCTAAGCATTTTTTATTGTTGCTTAGGGGACCCCTTCTCGTGGTACCCGACAGTAGCCCCCGAGCCTCAGGGAGAGGGCGAGCGCTTTCCTTGAGGTTTTGACGAGACTCGGCTCGCAGCAGCTCCTGGCGGGATGGTGTTTCGTACTCGAGGCCTCGGTGGGTGCACACGAGCGCACCCACTGGGTGTAGCCCCCGAGGCCCTGGGGGAGTGGATTTATTCCCCCAGGGACTTTTCTTACATCGTGCGAGGGGTTAATTGCGTTTGCCGAGCCCATGAGTGCGAGTTCGGGTCACTGGGCCTTGGATCGGTTGCAGGAAGAGCCCCCAAGCCTCTACGCGGAGCAAGAGGTCGATTAGGAGTTTCCCTATCTTTTTTTGTGTGGCCCTCATGCATCCTTTTCATTCGAAAGGAGGGGTGGAGGACGCCACGCTACCCTCGGTGGGCGCGAGCAGTGACACCTCTGGTGAGCTGTTATCGGGTAAGTCTAAGTGGAGGCCCATGCCCCATTCGATAGGGGTCGGCTAGCGGTCCAGAGACGCACTCCAAGAGTACTAGAGGGCTTCTCTAGTGGGTGCCGGGGCCGTTCGATTGGCCCCGGTGGCTCGATGCCTCCCTACGGTGGTATCCCATTCAGAGACCTCCCTGCCGGTCTTAGACACAACTTAGGGCGTCCTGAGCTATTGTTTGCTTGGGCCTTGGCTATGCATGGGCTCGCCCATAGTTGTCCCTGACTCTGCTGCCCTAGGGCGGTTGTCGAAACCCTCGGGGGCCCAGCGTTCGAACCCCTGGACCGTAACGAGCTCAATGCCCTTTATCGCGTTTTTCTGAGCCTTTGAGTGCGAGCTTGGGTCGCTTGTCTTTGTCCTGGGTACAGGAAGAGTCCCCGAGTCTCCGCACGGAGCGAGAGGGCGGTCAGGGGTTCCCCTAGCTTTTTGTGCGACCCTCGCGCATCCTTTTTCGTTCGGACAGAGGGGTTGTTTGCTGAGCCCCCTCGAGTGTGAGCCTGGGTCGCTGGGTCTCGGCAAGGTTGCAAGAAGAGCCCCCTAGTCTCTGCACAGAGCGAGAGGGCCATCAGGGGTTCCCCTGGCTTTTTGTGTGACCCCCGCGCGTCCTTTTCGTTCAGACAGAGGGATTGTTTGCCGAGCCCCCTCGAGTGCGAGCCTAGGTCGCTGGGTCTCGGCAAGGTTGCAGGAAGAGCCCCCTAGCCTCTGCACAGAGCAAGAGGCCCGTCAGGGGTTCCCCTGGTTTTTTGTGTGACCCTTGCGCATCCTTTTCATTCAGAAGGAGGGATTGTTTGCCGAGCCCCCTTGAGTGCGAGCCTAGGTCGCTGGGTCTCGGCAAGGTTGCAGAAAGAGCCCCCTAGCCTCTGCATGGAGGGAGAGGGCCATCAGGGGTTCCCCTGGCTTTTTGTACGACCCTCACGCATCCTTTTTGTTCGAAAGGAGGGGTGGAATATGCCAGGCTATCCTCGGTGGGTGCGAGCAGTGACACTTTCGGTGAGCTATTATCAGGTAAGTCCGAGTGGAGGCCCAAGCCCCATTCAATAGGGGTCGGCTAGCAGTCTAGAGACGCACTCCAAGAGTACCAAAGGGATTCTCTAGTGGGTGTCGGGGCCGTTCGATGGGCCCCGGTGGCTCGGTGCCTCCCTACGGTGGGATCCCATTCAGAGACCTCCCTGTCGGTCTCAGACATGACTTGGGGCATCCCAAGCATTTCACTTGCTTTGGCCGTGGCCCCGTATGGGCTCGCCCGTAGTCGTCCCTGACTCTGTTACCCTGAGGCGGCTGTCAAAACCTTTGGAGGCCCAGCCTTCGAACCCCTGGACTGTAACGGGCTCGGTGCCTAGTTCCTTCGTCTAAAAGGAATTGGGTGGGGATATTCCCCTCCCCATCGGTTTGACAACGGTAGGCGCGCCTTTTGAGGTGGTTTTCTTGGGGAGGCGGAACGGTGCCTGCCGCCGCTGCGGTCGGACGTGACGCCCTATCAGTGGATGGGACATAACTGTTCACACGTAAAATAAGGAAAAGGTGGGTGCGTGGATGGTTAAATCGGATCTAGATTAACTGTGCCGGATCTGAGGAAAACTTTCCTGATTTCATCACCCACCCATTTTGCTTCCTTCCTGCATAAATACGCAACGAGCCTCGCCCCTCCCCTCCTTACCTTGCCTGCATCTGCCTTTGCCACCCTCGAGCTGTTGCTAGGAACAGAGAGCTCTGGGGGAAGAAGAGAGAAGGGCAAGGTAGAGAGAGCGAGAGAGGCTCACCGCCGTAGTCGTATTCTCCATCGCACCCATGGTCGGCGCCATTGTCATTGAGGCGGACCCTTGGAGTCAGTCCGACATATCCGTGGAGATGCTCCATTCGCTTGTCGACGATGGCCTTCTCCATCCGGTTACCGACCCCAACAGGCCAGAGTGGATTGCTCCGTCGAGCGAGCCGGAGCTAAGGCCACGCGACGGCTACGTTGTGAGCTTTGTGTCCTTTCACAAGCATGGCCTCAGCCTATCGGCGGACCGGTTCATGCAGGCGCTCCCGCACTACTACGGCGTGGAGCTCCACAACTTCAACCCTAACTCCATCGTGTAGGCAGCCATCTTTGTCGCCGTCTATGAGGGGTACCTAGGGATTGCTCCCCATTGGGAGCTGTGGCTCCACCTCTTCCAGGCGGGGCACACCACCAAGCCGATGGACACGATGGGCACAAGGAAGGCGGTGAGGGCTGGTGGTTGCACTCTCCAAGTGCACCAGGATCGGCAGCACCTTTACATCCCAGCCTAGCTTGCCTCGACCAATCGTCGCTGGTACACCAGCTGGTTCTACCTCCACAACAATGACGGCGAACTTCCCCCCTACACCGGGCGGATCATGGAGAGCTGTCCGGAGAAGTGGAGGTATGGCATCCTGAAGGAGGATCAGCCCAAGCTACAGCCGCTCCTAGATGGGCTGGAGAGGCTACGAAACCGTAGCCTTACGGCGGCTATGGTCGTGGCTGCCTTCCACCACCGGAGGGTGCTGCCGCTGATGGCTCGACAATGGTGCCTGTTACAGATGAGACTAGATGAGCCGATCGAGGGCATCCGGATGTCCGCCTCCACCCTCTTTGATGAGGAGATTCTTCATCGGGTGAGGGAGATGGTGGAGGCGAAGCTGAGGAGCGGTGGCCTAACCCCCATCATGATGCGCCCATCACGGGGGTACCTCTCCCTGGTAAGTCACGCGCTGATGTAGCCCCCGAGGCCTCCCCATTCCTCACCATTTCTTGTTCCCTTACCCGTGTTCGTCGTTCCTGCAAGGGATGAGGGATGTGCGAGCCTCCCCGTCGCCTGTTCTCGAGGACATAGCGTGGCGGGTGGTGAACCGGGCGCACGCCGAGGCATAGAAGAGGTGAAAGGATGCCAAGGAGGCAAAGCGTACGAGGAAGATCTTTACGCGCAAGGGACTGGAGAAGCGCCGCCAGCAGCAGAGGTAGGACGGTCTCCCGGTGGAGTCATCTCCATCGCCGTCACTATCAACGGCTGCTTCGGATGGAGATGACGAGAGCGAGAGGGGGCAGGGTCCCCTGGACCATCTCCCTGACGTCGAGGAGACGACGCCCGGGGCATCGGTGAGCAGCCTGGCGCTCCCAGGAGGGGAAGGAGAGGATGCCTCGGGGCTGGCGATCGCCCGCCCTAGGGCCGAGGCCGACACGCCCGAGGCATGGGCGTTGGGAAAATGTGCCGTCAGCCTGGTAGGCTCGATGGCAGAGGTGGAGCAGGCGGCGGCGGGGGTGACGCAAATGCCCCCTTTGTCTCGGGCTGAAGAAGCGACGACCTCTGCCAAGGCCCTCACCGGGCAGCTAGGGGTGGAGTAGGGCGCGCACCTGTTGATGAAAGGCTCCCTGGCAGAGGCCCTCAAGGTGGCCGAGGCCTCCCAGACCGAGGCTATGGTCTAGAAGGGAAAGGTCGAGGCTGAGTCATGTTCCCCTTGTTTTATTTGTTTGTCTTGTGTTCGACTCCTAACTCCCTGGTGTGAAGCAGAGCTAGAGAAAGAGGCTTCCAGGGCGGCCGAGGCTTCTCAGGTCAAGGTCCAGGGCTGGAAGGAGAAAGTCGAGGCCTCTCGAGTTGAGGCCCAGTGCTAGAAGGAGAAAGCCAAGGCCTCTCGAGTCGAGGCCCAGTGCTGAGAGGAAAAAGTCGAGGGTGAGTCCTGTAGGCCTCCGCCCCTATTTGGCTTGTTTTCCTTTGCACTCAACCCCATTTCGTTTGTTTTAGCGTAGAGTTGGAGAAGGAGGTCACCCGGGTAGCCGAGGCCTCTGTCGCAGTGCAGGCGGTGCTTGAGACCGAGATCGAGGAGCATGACGCACTAAAGAGTGCCGCTCGTACCATGTGCGAGGCCCTGGAGGTTGAGGGGGCCCAGTCGGGCAGCTCCCTTAAGAGCCGCTTGGTTGCGTTGAGTGGCCAAGTGCGTGAGCGACTTCGGGGGGCGCTGCATGCGGGCATCAAGCGTGCCCTAGCCGTCATCTCCTCGCACTACGCCGGCGTCGACCTTGAGACCATCAGCGATGGCTATGTCTTGGCCGAGGACGATGAGGAGGCCGACGAGGAGGTCGCGAAGCTGATGGAGGCAGCTAAGGGCCCTAGCATGGCGCTGGCCAAGCTGTTTGAAGAGAAGGTGGTCCCTCTCCCACCATTCGCTGATGCTGGAGACCCTGAGCCCTAACCTAGGCCCAAGAGGCCATGTAAAGAAATTAGGGATTACGTTACAGTATCATAACGCTGGTGGCCTGTCGAGGCCTTTTTGAAATACTTATGCGTCTACGCTTCTTAATCGTTTTTTATTGTATTTCCGAGCCTCTACCCTCTATTTTGTTTCTGAGCATATCACTTGCAAATGACTTCCTCAGAGCCTAAGCTGTCCTAGGGTGAAAGGGTGGTGAGAGAGTGCCGTAGCCCGGAGGCGTAGGCCATCTCGCAACTCAGCCGGCCTTTTGGCCCTGAGATAGACTTTCGGTCCTTAGGTCTTTTACAATTGACTTATCAGAGCGTGATAGAGAGTTTGGTGTAGAATTTTTTTCAAAAAATGACTAAAAAATAGTGCATGGGACTTAGGGGGGAGTCCCCCCTTCTAGCCCCCGAGGGAGGCTCGGTTCTACAGAGGCAGAGCCGTGTCTCCCTAATGGAGTTATCGTATCACTGAGGCCCTTGATGGGCCCGGGGGTTTCTCGAAAGATTAGAACAACTAAAGAACGTTTCTTAATTGTATTTTGAGAAACAATATATACAATTCTTGGAAATTTAAGGGTAAAAGCGATGTAGCTGTTCTATGTTCCAAGTGTTGGTGAGGATTTCACCCTTCTCATTAGCTAGCTTGTAGGTCCTGGGCTTCAGTACTTGGGTGACGATGTATGGTCCTTCCCACAGTGGGATCAGCTTGTGGCGGCCCTTGTTGCTCTGCCTCAGCCTCAGCACCAGGTCGCCCACCTTCAGGTCTCGGCTTCGAATGCGCCGGGCTTGATAGCGTCGTAGGGCTTGCTGGTACTTGGCCGAATGTAGAAGCCCAACGTCTCGGGCTTCCTCCAGTTGGTCGAGGGCATCTTCATGGGCGGTGCGGTTACTTTGCTCGTTGTAGGCCTGTAGCCTTGGGGGACCGTATTCCAAGTCAGTGGGGAGGATGGCCTCGGCTCCGTAGACTAGGAAGAATGGTGTGAACCCTATGGCTCGGCTCGGGGTGTTCCTCAGGCTCTAGATGATAGATGGGAGTTTGGCAAGCCATTTCTTGCCAAATTTTTTCAACCGGTTGTATATTCTTAGCTTGAGGCCTTGTAGGATCATGCCGTTGGCACGTTCTACTTGGCCGTTTGTCCTAGGGTGTCCTATAGCCGACCAGGCCACATGGATGTGGTGGTCGTCGCAGAACGTTAAGAATTTTTGGCTGGTGAATTGTGTCCCATTATCGGTGATGATGGTGTTTGGAACCCCAAACCTGTGGATGATATCGGTGAAGAACAACATCGCTTGGTCAGTCTTGATTCAATTGATCGGACAAGCCTTGATCCACTTGGAGAACTTATCGATTGCTACCAGCAGATGGGTGTAGCCCTCGGGGGCCTTCTGCAGAGGCCCAACCATGTTGAGCCCCTACATGGCGAACGACCATGTGATAGGGATGGTTTGGAGGGCTTGAGCCAGGAGATGCATCTATCATGCATAGTACTAGCATCCCTCGCAGGAGCGTACAAGCTTGGTGGCGTCAGCAACCGCTGTTGGCCAGTAGAACTGTTGGCGGAAGGTGTTTCTGATGAGCATCCAAGGTGCCGCATGGTGCCCGCAGGCTCCCGCGTGCAAGTCCCAAAGTAGGGCTCGACCTGCCTCGGTAGTGATGCATTGTTGGAGGACGCCAGATGGGCTTTGCCTGTACAATTTGTCGTTGCTGAGAACGTAAGTCTTGGCTCGCCGAGCAAGCCGTCGGGCTTTGGTCCTATCGGTGGGAAGCTCTCCTCGGATGAGGCAATCAAGGAACGAGATTCGCCAGTCCGTGCCCTGGTTGGCCTCAGGAGGCTCTGGTTGACTTCCATGACCTCAGGCTCGGCCGAAGGAGTCTCGGCAATAGAGAGGGCCTCGAGCCCTGTGGGGGTCTCGACCGCTGGGCTCTCTTCCATCGCTGAGGCGTAGTCATTGGAAGGTTTGAGGAGGTCCCTGGCGAAGACGTTTGGGGGGACCAGGGCCCGTGCCGATGCCATCTTTGCCAATTCATCCGCGGCCTCGTTGAATTTACGCGTGATGTGGTTGAGTTCGAGACCGTCGAACTTGTCTTCAAGGCGACATACCAGCTTGCAGTACGCCTCCATTTTGGGGTCATGGCAGTTCGACTCCTTCATCACTTGATCGACAACGAGCTACGAATCGCCCCGTACGTCGAGACGCTATACTCCAAGTTTGGTGGCGATCTACAAGCCGTTGACGAGGGCTTCATACTCAGCTGCGTTGTTGGAGGCGGCAAAGTGGAGCCGAATCATGTAGCGCATGTGTACTCCGAGGGGTGAGATGAAGAGCAGACCCGCGCCCGCCCCGGTCTTCATTAGGGACCCGTCGAAGTACATGGTCCAGTATTCCACCTGGACTTGGGCAGGTGGCAATTGGGTGTCGGTCCATTCTGCCACGAAATCGGCCAAGACCTGAGATTTGATTGCTTTCCGAGGCGCAAGGGATAGAGCCTCCCCCATGAGTTCGACGGCCCACTTGGCTATCCTACCCAAGGCCTCCCGGTTATGGATTATCTCCCCCAGGGGGAAAGACGACACCACGGTTACCGGGTGGGATTCGAAGTAGTGACGCAGCTTGCGTCAAGCCAAGACTACGGCGTAGATCAGTTTCTGGATGTGGGGGTAGCGTATTTTGGTCTCGGAGAGTACTTCACTGATGAAGTAAACAGGTCATTGGATGGGTAGAGCATGCCCCTCTTCCTGCCTCTCGACTACTACGGCCGCGCTGACCACTTGGGTCATTGCGGTGACGTAGAGCAAGAGAGCTTCACCCTTGGCTGGTGGTACCAGGACGGGAGGATTGGTGAGCAATGCCTTGAGTTTGGTGAGGGCTTCTTCGGCCTCGGGGGTCTAAGAAAAGCATTCTGATTTCCTCAAGAGGCGGTACAGAGGCAAGCCTTTTTCGCCAAGGTGCAAGATGAAGCGGCTCAGGGCCGCAAGGCATCCCATAACCCTCTGTACTCCCTTGAGGTCTCGGATCGGCCCCATGTTGGTCACGGCCGAGACCTTCTCTGGGTTGGCTTCGATGCCGCATTTTGAGATTATAAATCCTAAAAGCATGCCTCGGGGGACCCCGAAGACACACTTTTTGGGGTTAAGCTTGATGCCCTTTTCCCTGAGGCATCTAAAGGCTATTTCCAAATCACTGACGACATCACTGGCCTTCCTAGACTTGACCACGATGTCGTCCACGTAGGCCTCGATGGTCCGCCCGATGTGCTTGCCAAAGACATGGGTCATGCACCGCTGGTATGTGGCCCCTATGTTTCTAAGGCCGAACGACATAGTCACATAGCAGTAAATGCCAAATGGTGTGATGAAAGAAGTCGCAAGCTGGTCGGACTCTTTCATCTTGATCTGATGGTAACCGGAATACGCATCAAGGAAGGATAGGGTTTCACATCCCGCAGTGGAGTCAATGATTTGGTCGATTCGAGGTAATGGGAAAGGGACTTTTGGACATGCTTTGTTTAGACTGGTGTAGTCTACACACATTCTCCACTTTCCATTTTTCTTCTTAACTAATACGGGATTAGCTAACCACTCTGGATGGGACACTTATTTGATGAATCCAGCCGCCAGAAGCTTATGTATCTCCTTGCCGATGGCTCTGCGCTTTTCCTCGTCAAATCAGCGTAGGCGCTGCTTCACCGGCCTGGAGCCGGCCCGGATGTCTAAGGCGTGCTCGGCAACCTCCCTCGGTATGCCCGGCATGTCCGAGGGACTCCATGCGAACATATCAGCATTTGTGCAGAGAAAGTCAACGAGCACGGCTTCCTATTTGATATCGAGGGTGGCACTGATCCTCAGTGCCTAGTCGTCGAGGCAGGTGGGGTCGACCGGGACGAGTTTGACGGCCTCCGTGGGCTCGAAAGTCCTGGTGCGACGCTTGGAGTCGGGCGCCTCGCTACCGAGTTTGTCGAGGTTAACGATGAGGGTCTCGGCCTCTACGATAGCCTCAGCATACTCGATGCACTCGACATCATAGTCATATGCATGCTCGTACATGGACCTGACAGTGATGATGTCGTTGGGGCTCGACATCTTGAGCTTGAGGTACGTGTAGTTTGGGACCGCCATGAACTTGGCGTAGCACGGCTGCCCCAAGATGGCGTGGTAAGTTCCCTTGAACCCAACCACCTCAAAGGTGAGGACCTCCTTGCGGTAGTTGGAGGGAGTACCGAAGCAGACGGGCAAGTCGATGCGCCCAAGGGGCCATGTGCGTTTCCCCGGCACAATGTCGTGGAAAGGCGTGGCGCCACCCCGGAGCTACGACTGGTCGAGCTCTAGGAGCTCTAGGGTGTTGGCATAGAGGATGTTGAGGTCGCTGCCTCCGTCCATCAATACCTTAGTGAGCCAGGTGTTGCCGATAATGGGGTCGACGACAAGTGGGTACTGCCTGGGGTTTAGGACATAATCAGGATGGTCGTCCCGGTCAAAGGTGATCACCTCCCAAGACCAGTTGAGGTACCGGGGAGCGGCCACCTTTACCGAGAAGACCTCCCAGCGCTCCCTCTTTTGGTGGTGTGCCGTGAGGCACGCTGAAGGCCCGCCGAAGATCATAAAGGCATTGTGCACTTCGGGGAATCCGTTGTCCTTGTTGTCATCCTTATCGCTGGCACCCCTCTTCTTGTCATCGTCGTCGGGGAGCCTGAGCTTGGCGTAGTAACTCTAGAGCATGGTGCACTCTTTGAGGGCATGCTTCACCGGGCCCTGGTGGTAATGGCAGGGTTTCTTAAGCATATCGTCGAAGAGCCCGGGCCCCCTGGGGCCTCGGGGATTTTTGCGCTCTACGGCCGTGACTAGGCCGGCCTCGAGGACTTCCTGCTTCCCCTGGTGACCCTTCTTCTTTTTCTTGGGGAGGTGGGGAGCCAAGGCCTCGGGGGCCTCGTCCCTCCGCTTCCCCTTGGCGTCGTTGTCGGGGAAGATGGCCCCAACGGCCTCTTCGCCCGAGGCAAAGTTGGTGGCGATGTCAAGGAGTGTGGCCACCGAGGTTGGCATGTTCCAACCTAATTCTTGGACCATTTCCGAGTCGCCAACGCTTGGCAACTTAGTGCATTTCTTGGAGAAGCGACGGATGAAGTCTCGGAGAGACTCGTCCGGGCCCTGGCGACAACTTTTGAGGTCCTAGGAGTTCCCAAGGCGCATGTATGTGCCCTGAAAGTTCCCGACGAAGACCCTTACCAAGTCACGCCAGTCGTGGATTTGTGAGGGAGGGAGATGTTCAAGCCAGGCTCGTGCCGAGTCTGACAGGAACAACAGGAGGTTGCGGATGATGAGTAGGTCATCGTCCGCACCACCTAGCTGACAAGCTAGGCGGTAATCGGCCAGCCAAAGTTTGGGATTGGTCTCGCCGCTGTACTTCGTGAGGTTGCCCGGTTGTCTAAACTAGGCCGAAAAATGAGCAGCGCGGATGGCTCTGCTAAAGACTCGAGGACCAGGTGGCTCAGGGGAAGGACTGCGGTCTTCCCCGCTGTCGTAGCGGCCACCTCGGTGCGGATGGTAGCCCCGAGTGGGCCCCTCATTGTTGTGGCACCGTCGCCTACTGACCACCTCGTGGTCGCCCTGCGCCTCGCGTCGGTTGCCAAGGCGGTCGTGTAGCAAGGGGACCCTGATGATTGTTGGTGCTCGAGCGGGTTCAGGACGAGCCGAGGCCTCCCTGTCCTACCGAGGCGGTACTGTGGGAAGGTCCGTGGCGCCTCCGCGCCATCGGGAGGTAGAACTCTTGGCCTGCTGCACCGCGGCGGTCTCGAGGAGATCCCGGAGCTCGCCGCGGACCCATCACCCCTCCGTGGTAGAGGGCTCGGGCATCGTTCGGACTAGCATCGCTGTAGCCGCGATGTTCTGGCTAGCGCGATTGAAGATTAGGGGTTGCTTACCCCCTTCATCGTCGTTGATGCGGTGGTGGACGTCGCAGGCCCTCCGCCGGGCTCCTCCGCCATCACCGCGACCTTGCTGCTCCTACTCGAGAGTGTCTCGAAGCTACTGTAGAAGGAGTCAGTCTTGTTTGACCTTGGCCTGAAGCTCACAGAGCTGCTCTAGGTCCGGGCGTCGAAGTTGTCCGGGGGCAAGGTTCTTGTTCTGCGCTACCGGTGGGACAATGCGTGAAGGTGTTGCATCGCCTGCTCCCTGGCGAAGCAGTGAATGGTGGCCTGCCCCCTCATCCTCATCGCCCGTGCTCGGCATCCCGAGTCCGATGTGGAAGCACTCACGAGTGGGATCGTAAGTGCCTTCGTCGTTAGAGTCAGAGTAGCCGAAGCAGTAGTCGCTCGCGGCCAGGAAGCCGCGCATGGCTTTAGGGTCGCAAAGTTTGGAGAAGTCCGCTCTGGCCCACGCCTCGTCCTCCTCTGAGGAGTCAGCGTGGGTGTGAGTCAAAGTCGTGGTGCCAAAGTCAAGGGCGAAGCGTTGGTGGCATCCTGAGGGCTCTACATGAGCAGAAATGTAGGCGGAAGCATAGGTGGCGGCGACATTTCTCAACCCGAAGGGGTACGAGGATGGTGCCATCACCAAGCTTTGCTCCGCCGAAGTCAACTCCTCAGGAGGTGGCGGAGCAGAGCTTGATGATGGGGCATCGTCATGCGCCACCGCCGTCTTTCCTTTGTCCAGGCTCAGGCTAGATAGGTCCCCAACCAGGGACCTTGTGCCAACAGTTGGGCGTGGGATACCGGTGGAGCACGGCACGTCTCCTTGAGCTTGCGTGGCGTCGGGGTGGTCCTGCCCGTGCCTCGCTTGGTGAGCACGACGGGGGCGGTGGCCAGGGCGCCGTCTGTGCCTGGGCTGCTGGGGTGTGACGTTGTCGATGGTCAGTGGGACTCTGGGTGAGAGGAGTACCATATCGTACTCATGTCCTAGAGACATGAACTATAGGCTCCTAAACCAGATTATCGTGCCGAGACGCAGTGGTTGCACGGGGTCTGCCATCCAGAACTTGTCGGGATGATGAAGATGACATGCAGTAGAACCCCTACCTAGCGCGCCAACTGTCGGTGTTTTGGACCGGTGGGCTCTCAACCAACTAGTAAAAATGTACTGCGTGCCCCTAATCTAGGATGGTGATGCAAAGGGACACAAGGTTTATACTGGTTCGGGCAATAGGTGCCCTACATCCAGTCTGAGAGATCAATCTTGTATTCCTTACATCGAAGTGCTCGTAGTAGGGGGTTACAAGCAGGGCGAGAGAGGGAGCTAGTCCCAGGTCTCTGCGTGGAGCGGCATGGATTGCTTGAGATGTTGATCTTAGGCGGTGGGGAAGCATGAGCGTTACAGAGTGTCGAGCGTGTGTTCGTCTACCTCGTGAGCCCGTCTATGCCTGGGTGTGTGCGAGCGTGAGAGTAAGTTTGTCCTCTTATATGTGTTCATCTATCTTGTGCGCTCGGGTTCCCCTTAGAAATGGCCCCAATCCCTCCCTTTTATAGTTGAAGGGGGACAGGGGTGATACATGTGTTAGCTACGTGGCGTCGTGCGAACAGAGGCGACATGTCCGAGCCCTGTGGCATGTTACTGTGGTGGCATGGTTGATGGAGTGGTCCTGCCCTTGAAGTGCTGGAGTAACGCGCCGGTCACATCCGATCTTGTGCGTCGTGGGAGCTCCAGTAATAGCTTGACACAGGGCCTGGCAAACGACGTGCTGGTTGCTGTGTGTTGACCGCGTGAAGAGCTGAGGCTCAGTTGATGCTGAGGCCGAGCCATCGTGGGGGGCTCGGCGGGCGCGAATCTCGAGGTTGCCGAGACTCTAAAGTAGACTGTCGAGGCGTGGAGGGAGCAGTTGGTCATGTACACTGATTCCGAGGCTATAGTAACCCGGACTTGACTCCGCACGCCGCGTTGTTCCTGGAGCAGGGGTCAGGTAGCACAGCGCAGTACGGGCGCCGGTCGTGGGCACAGCACCGAGCACAACGGCTGGTAACCCCTGCCCTGTCCTGTCCTGGACGGCATGGCTTCGATGTGACTGGCGTCTCGTCGGCCACTCCGCTGTGTCGAGCCGTCGTTCGGCTGATATCGCGGGAGCGGTTGAACGCGCCGGTCGGACGTGACATCTTGTCCGAGAAGTTGGTCGAGGCGGAGGCGACGGGGTTGTTTTGCCGAGCCGGCCTTGAGTGAGGCGGAGAATCGGCGTCTCGTCCGAGGCTGTACGCGCGGGGCCTCGGGCGAGATGGAGAATCGGTTCCCCGGCCGAGGCCTTTCGCGTGAGGCCTTGAGCGAGGCGGAAAATCGGTAGACCGTCCGAGGCCTCTCGTGCGAGGCTTCTAGCGAGGCGAAGAGTAGGTGGCCTCGGACATAGCCGGGGTTTAGCCAATAGTTATCTCTTGGCTTTGATTTTGACGGGGTCTAAGCGTTTTTTTCGATTGTTACTTAGGGGACCTCTTCTCGTGGTACCCGACAAAAGTATTTTATAAACTATAGTATTTTTCCAAAACTCCGCATCCAAATAGGACCTAATGGTTTAGATTTGTCATAAGCTAAATCATTTTAAATTTGATTAAATTTATAAAAAATACTAATTTTTATTATACCAAATTTATATTAGATTTCTCATAAAATATATTTTCATATTTTACTTATTTGATGCCATAAGTATTGATGTTGTTTCCTATAAATTCAGTTAAATTTAAATTGGTTTGATTTAGGATAAACCTAGAACATCAATTATTTTAGTATATAGGAGGGAGTAAATAATCATGCTGCATAAATTGAAGAAAATATGTATGGATAAAGAAGTTATCGTCTTCTCGGTTTTAATCATCTTAGCGTACATGTGCCTTGGCAGCCCAGTTTAGCCCATGTAAAAATGCTTAATGACGCGTCCTATCCAACCAAGGTAGGCCATTTAGCCTCAAAACAAAATGGTATCTTCTTCGGGGAGGCCCAACTAGCGCTCAAGTTTAGTTTTTGTCCCAAATTGGATTATAGCCCAATTTACTAGGGCCTTGTTTAGATGCATCCCAAATTCCAAGTTTTTTCACTCTCTTTCCATCACATCAATTTTTAGCCGCTTGCATGGAGTATTAAATGTAGGTAAAAAAAATAACTAATTACACAGTTTAGTTGGAAATCACGAGATGAATCTTTTGAGCCTAGTTGGTCCACGATTGGACAATATTTGTCAAATAAGACGAAAGTGGTACTATTCATCGGGTTGAAATTTTTTCGCAATCTAAACGAGGCCTAGTTAAATTGATGCCTCCTGGGTTAGAAAATACAAAGCCAACAAAAAAATCGATTATTTTAGAAACTAGAAGAATGCCGCTAGGCCTGGACAAAATACCCGATACCCATTACCCATACCCGAATTACTTGAACCCGAACCCGAGGTACCCGATCCTAAATTCAGATAGCAATTTTGATTACTTGAAATTAGTTTGGGTAATTCGGGTAATATCCCCTAGTACCCAAACTATCCAAACTACCCAAAGATTTTTTTTATCTTTGTATTTATCATGTGTTGTTAGTTGAACACTTTAACTTATCACTTTGTTAGAATGTAATTCTCTCTATTTGAACAAGTGACTGTAATATATTATTCTCTGCAAATTGTTGTTAAAATTCTATACAAATTGCTGCTGAAATTATGTATAGATCGCTACTAAAATTTAGTGTATTTTGCTGTTTTCTGTAAATTCGGGTATATCGGGTAATACCTGAACCTGAATCCGAATTATTGGGTACCCGAATTTGCGGGTAGTGTTTTTTCGGGGCTAATATCGGATAGCAATTTTCATTACCCGAATTTTGAATTACCTGAATTCCCCAACCAAAAAAATCAAGTAACCCGAACGCCCAAGGCTAAATGCCACACGCATTGCTACGAGAAGCACAAGTAAAATTATACTATTTATGTTTACTTATATGGATAAATAAATATTATAATATATGTTAGTGTTTGATTTTTAGTTTTACGATGTGGATAACTAAATATATATTATTAAATAATATCGTATGCTGATGTGAATAGTTTGAGAGGATTATGGAGGATGGAATCTGTACAACAAATGGCTTGAGTTCGTTGAGCTTTGGGATCTTGTAAGTGTCGTCCAATTGGTTGATCGGGAGGACACCATTTCTTGGGGATGGACACCCGATGGATGTTATAGTGCAAAATCGGCATACTTGGCGCAATTCGAAGGATCTCATCCCCCTTTCAACACCAAGTCCATTTGGAGGGCACGCGCAGAAGGTAAACATCGGTTCTTCACTTGGCTGCTGATACAAGCAAAAATATTGACGGTCGATAAGCTACTACAGAGGAACTGGCCGTGCAACCCGGTCTGTTCGTTGTGCGACCAGCAGCCAGAGACGGCACTCCACCTCTGTGTTCTCTGTCCATTTGCATTAGAGATTTGGTCCCTTGTCAAAAGTTGGGCGGGTGACTGCATTTCATTGCCTACTCCGGGCGTGCAGACAATGCAGCACTGGTGGAAGAATGCTCTCTAGAGACAATCCGCTAATCAGCAGCGAACAACAGCGGCAATCCTTATGTACACAACTTGGAATATTTGGAAAGAGCGTAACCGAAGGATCTTCCAGGAAACGGAGAGGACTCCCGTTCAGGTGTTAGGATTAATCAAGGATGAGTTGGGACTAATGACACAGGCTCGCGGACGTCCAGTAGTTCCCTGATGGTATCTCCATCACCTTTTGTATGTTTTCAGTGTTAGTGTTGTCTGGCTAAATTTGTTTGTTTCCACCAATTTGTCAACGCCTTCTCCTGATCTGCTGGTAAGCTGGTCAGCTTTCAACTTCACCTTCCCAAGCTCAAGTCTTCCCCGGTCCTACTCCATCTCCACCCCCCACGAGCTCCATAAACTAATCTCAGATGTCAAGCTCGCTTCAAATTCTTAAATCCATTTCCAACCCTTGCATCTGAGCACCGCATTGCTCGAGAACTCGCCTAGCAAGAAACCATCAAGAAGGGAAGGGAGCTTAGGCACCAGTCAAGAATCCAAGAACCATGCTGGAAGATGACGCCGCCGTGGACGCGGATAGCCTCGTCGGCCAGGACCCGAGGTCGGGGGCGCGGCCAAGCGGCGGTGAGCGCGACTGGGCGGCGGCCGTGCTGGAGCCGGTGCGGTGGATGCGGATGCTGTGCCGGGAGCTGGGCGCGACGTTCGTGGCTGGGGTGGTGCTGGTGTACGGCCTCAGCCAGGGCTTCGCCGGCTCCTTCTTCCGAGTGGCGTCGGACTACTACTGGAAGGACGTGCAGCGGGTGCAGCCGGCCACTGTGCAGTTCCTCTCCGTCTTCTTCTACATTCCATGGGTGCTCAAGCCGCTCTGGGGGATCATGACCGACGTCTTTCCCGTCTGCGGGTACCGCCGCCGCCCGTACTTCCTTTTCTCAGGTCAGCCGGCCGGCCGGGAATCAATCGTCAAGGCAATTTTTTTTTTCAAACGAATCATCTTCAAAGCCATCTTTTTTATCTGTTGCCATTGTTATGTGGTAGGTGTTAATTTCAGTTATATACATGCCTGCGTATAAACAGATTTCATTTTCCCCACAAGGATTTACCAATGCTTACTGTTAGGCCCCTTTTGGATTTGGATATGTTAATTGGTTACAATTGTTTATGCTCTTGATAAATAATGGCTTGACCATTGCTGTGGTGGTAGCTGAAAAACATGGCTCTAATTCAGCTTAACCATTGCTGGCTGTGGACTTTGTGAGTCTGAAAGGGATTTTGTAAATGTGGATGAGAGTGTTTCGACTGTGACATACCATTGTGGAGTAGGTTTGAATCCTTGGCAGTGTGTGCATTGTTAATTGGATGTTTGATCTTAATTAGTCGGTGAAAAAATATGAGTGAGGTAGTGTTTGCCTCCTTTTGGGGTAAGATTATTTAGTACATGTCACTTTCAGCTTGTTTACCATTTTCAGCACAGTTTTCATGTTTTCCAGTCTAAGTCTTATCTAGTTGTGTTGCGTGTAGTAGACTCTTCTTTCCATGCCTACAATTTTGAAAAGCTCCGTGTGAGTATTCATCTGTGTAATTTTTATCTCATTTAATTTATTTGGTTGGTAAATTGTTATTATTCTGCAATTAATTGGAGTGTACGCAACAGGAACATCTTAGCTAAACGCCTAAACTCTTGCCTTTTGCATTTTCCCCCCTTTTTGCGAGACCAATTCTCAGAATGATGTGACAGTAACATACGATGCCATAATGAATTAATTGGAGTTAGCTATTTTTACATTTTCTTCTAGTAGCATGATTGTACGGTGAAAATAGGAGACAAATGCAAAGATGATTGTTAATACTGTTGCTTTATTATGGCTCCAAAGATATTAAGTAGATTACAGGTTTATAACTGCATATTTGGTTTATTTTAACCAAATACATGGACTGTAGGAGTTATGATTTGTCAGAGAGATCAATAGTTGTAGCAATTGTAGACATTTCTTATGGGAAACGGCAAGGTTCCCTACTGGCACGTAGCAACTGTAGGCTTCACTGATAAATCCTTGTTTATTTTTCATGATGGTAGGAATACTTGGAATGGTTTCAGCTGCTATCGTTGCCATAACTATTGGATTGCCAGTGAGTTCTGCTGTACTTTGCTTGGTGGGAATCTCAACTGCAGTCGCCATTGCTGATGTAACAATAGATGCTTGCATTGCAAAGAATAGTATTGATAAGCCGGCGCTGGCTCCAGATATGCAGAGCCTTTGTGCATTCTCATCATCTCTAGGTGCACTTGTTGGGTATGCTACAAGTGGCATGTTTGTCCATCATCTTGGAGCACAGGTCAATTTCTGTCCAAATGCTCTATTTTGCTAAGTTTCATCCATGTCTGTTGGTTCAGTGAGAAATTGTATGTTGAATGACTTTTGGCTTAATGTAGGGTGCGTTAGGTGTTATGGCTATACCTCCTGTCACAGTGGTTTTCCTTGGATTTTTCATATATGAGCTGAAAGCACGTCAACATAATGTTAAAGAGAAGGTATGTTCATCGGCGATCTTTCACCATTTAGTTATGATCACATTACTACATTTTATCAAACATGATGTTCTATATGGCAGCATCTCATGTGGCTTGCTTTGTCCAAGCTGAATTGTGTTATTCTACATTATTCTTCCAGAATACTATTCTAGCAAAGTTTTAGAATAAAATAACTCTGATGCTTCAGCAATTGAAATTCTTCAGGTAAATCGTTAAATAAATTAATGATTTCTCTGTTGAACAAGAAGTGAACCTAGCGAGTTAAAGTTAACTGAAGAGAGTGGCGATGCATATGTGTGTGGATGGGTGAGTGGGGACAAGAATCCATGTACACACAACGTCGTAGTGATGAAAGAAACATGAAGAATACAGAATAACTTGATTTCTCACTGATATGCTAATGAAATGCAGGTTTTGAACAAGGTTAGTGGGGCAGTGAAAGGAATGGTTCGGACTATAAGGTATCCAGTAGTGTGGAAGCCATCTCTTTACATGTTCCTTTCGCTGGCTCTGAGTATCAGCACCCATGAGGGGCAATTCTACTGGTATACTAACAAGACACCACCTAATCCTGGATTTTCACAGGTAAAAGTTCGTTTCCTTGCCTGCTTGATGTGATTGCTAATCAGTAGATCTGTTGAACCGAGCAATAGTAATCTTTCTTTTCGAGAACAGAACAATGTTAATCTTGATCTGCAACATAATGGCCTGGTCCTGCACGATCTGAAGTCCGTGGCATGGATGACCCAAAGATGCAGTCTGTTCAGAAAAATGGGTCTGCAGTTAAAAAATAAAATGAGACCAACCTATGAGGAACTAGATGGTTTTTCATTAATTAAGAAGAAAATAGGTACCCAAATTCGAGTTGAAGATGAAAGTGAACCTAGGTGGTTAGATGCATGACTACAAGTATCATCCAACTAGTTGAGTTAGGCTCACTTTGAATCTGCAATTCATATTAGTGAGCATATTCTGTGTAGGGAGGTCATGTTTGTTGTTTTGTACCGCCAGCAACCCGTTGTGTCTTTAACTGCAAGTCAATTGTAGACATGCCGGATCTTTCTACAAATGGTTAGGTTCATGATGTAATTACTGTAGTCATACAGGTGAGGCGGGAAGGGGTGTATTGAACTGAGAACTCTAAGTAGAATAGTGCCAATGAACTTACTAGTGTATGTGGTCGACACGACACATGATGATCTTCACTTTTCATCTAATTCCTTGCTTCCCACCTTTTAATCTCCAAAGGCAATGCTTTATCTCTATCCTTATAATGCCAAAAGGGCACTTGAGATTGGGAGGAAAGTACAAATACAAAAACCTAGACGAAAATAAGAAGTCTAGGGCCCTGTTTGGATCACCTAAAACTAAAGTTTAGGTGGACTAAAATTTAGTTGTACTAAAGTTTAGTATATACCATTTTTAGTCTAGTGTGTTTGGATACATGGACTAAAAGTAGACTCATGGCTGCTTTTTAGTCCACTTTAGTCTACATTTGTCAACTAATGGACTAATGGTTAGTTGTAGTAGGAACTAAAGTTTAGTTCATTGTTTGGATACCTAGACCTAAAGTTTAGGTGACTACAGTTTAGGTGGGGATATCCAAACAGGTCCTAGTTACCACACCAATCACTCAAGTAAACTGAAACTAACAAAAGCAAAGATCTAACTGATGGATAAAAAAAGCTGCCCTCGTGTGGTCCCCACCAATATTGCCAGTCCCCGAGTCGGTCGTCGTGGGGCCGAGTTTCCGGCGCGGTGCGCCCGCTGCTGCGCCTGCTGCTGCTCACGGCGCGCACCCACTCCCCACCTTGGTCGCCGTGGGGCCGGAGCTCCGCCTCGGCGCCACCACTGCTACTCCCGCTGCTGCTGTCGGTGGGTTGGACAAGACAAGCGCGTCAAGTTCGCATCCCCCCTCTGCAACCACTCGGTGAGATTTTACTTCTCCAACGGCGCTACACCAACCAAATCTTGCCTCAGATCCGCTGCAGTGAGGCATGGCGCTCAATCCGCCGGGCATTCAACTCCCCCCCCCTCCGGTCTGCAACGCCCCGCTTCCAAGGGGATTTCCCTTCCCGAGGGGGTGGCTCAGGGCTGTCACCGGGGCGTGGCAGCAGGCCGATGGGGCGCATTCACACGCACGCCTCGCGTCAGAAGATGAAGACGGATGGTCAATGGTGCACCCGAGACGCTGGTGGCGTCTCCCTGAGTTCAAAAGCATGGCGCATTCAACTCCCTCAACCACCCAGGTCAAATCGGCGCGCCACCACCACAGCGATGAACTGCAGCGGCACATGAGAGGTAAATGCTTCCGTTGTCTCTCCCCTGGCCACGCTACGGCGGACTGCAGGGACCCGGTGCACTGCTTCTCTTGTGGCCGCTGGGGGCATAAAAGCAACGTTTGCAAAGGCAGACCTTCATCCTTCAAGCAGCAAGCTCCCCCGCCCAGGAATACTCCTCCACCACTTGACGACACCAACTTCCCACCGCTGGGAACGACCACGATGGCCAGGCCCGGGGACCCCTCTGTCCGTCCTCTGGACACCTTTGCCGTCGCATTCTCCGTCGACAACATGGACCAAGAGCTCGACCACCTCTCCATGCATGGCATGGTGGCCTGGCTGGGGGGGAACCGGCCGGTGGTGGAGCTAGAAGTCATCAAGAGGGCCATCTGCCACTAGTTTCCGGTTCGTCCGGAGGATGTCACCGTCGTCAGGCACGCCCCCGAAGACTTCTTCATCGACTTCAAGCACTGGCACCACCGCGATGAGGCTGTGGCTTAGGGGACCTTCCCCTATCGCAACCTCGACATCCACACAAGGCCGTGGCAGCAGGTCACACACGGCGACATCTGCGACCTCAAGTACCGCGTTCGCCTGTGCTCGGAAGGCATCCCCCTTCATGCCTAGAACGAGAGCATCGCCAAGAGGGCGGTCGCCAGAGCTTGCGACCTTGACTACGTCGAGAAGTCTTCGCTGGACCGTGCCGACACCAGGGCACTCTGTCTCTAGGCCTAGACGCACAACCCGTCCGACATTCCAAATGTAACCTGGCTGACCTTGTCGTGCAGGAAGGCAGAGTTCCACAGTTCGTAGCCTGCTCGCGGACGTCGGGGACTCACCTTCAGGGTGCTGGTGCACCTTGACCTGGTGGAAGACCCACCGGGCCGAGACGGACGTGCTGCTGCTCCCCGTGTATACACGTGGGACTACGGGGTCATTGATGGAGAAAGGACGCTGCGCGACCGCCACGACCCACCGCCCGTTGACATCCACGACAGCCATCGTGACGACGACGACGACGACCGTCGTGGACGCCGTGAACGCCAAGGTGACAACTGGTACTCGCGTCTCACCCGTAGCCTTTCGCGGGCGCCCAAGGACCGCGAGCGGGAGCGTTCGGAGTCGAGGCACGGTGGCCGTCGACACCGGAGCCCCAAACACGGAGGTCGTCGATGCCCGCTACACGACGTCGCCTCTAGCCATGGCGCCCGCCTATCTGCCCCACGCAACGATGCAGAGGCAAACACGGGGGCTCGGCACTAGCTCGCCAAGCACGCTGACCCCGATCGCCCGGTGGATGTCCATCGCAGAACCAGGGGTCGAAGCAGGGAACGGACGCCCCACCGGAGGCCGCACAGGCACACGCGTTCGGAGCCGAGGAACACAACGGCACGCTCAAAGTCCCCATCAACACGCCTGCGCTGCAAGTCGCCTGACTTCACCGGTGGCAACAGCAACAACCATCACCCATCACCAAGTCCTCACAAGGTGCGTGCTAACCAAAGTCAATCCGATGATCTGCCTGTCATCCCTTCCCACTCAGCTTCTCCAACCTGGAAGTCGAACGTCCCACCTGATGCCGCGGCGCTGACCATGGCCACACCACCGAGCAACTCTTCTTCGGAGCCGCTGACAGTCATTGTATCTCTATCTTGCCTGAATGAACTGCAGGTTCCCCCCGTCAGCGACCACGACATCGCGACACAGCAGCGCTCACACCTCGCTGCAGAATGTCGCTTCCACACGGGATGAGTCTACTCTAGGCGGCCATGTGTTCCCCCACACCGGAAGCAGGCGCAACCGGCGGGAAGCGCCCAGGTGGTGCGGTTCCGCCCTGGCCTCGTCTACTATAGACGCTGCGCCTGTGGAATGGCCACCAGCTGCTCGCGCTGTCAACGCATGCCAAATGGCCTCCAGCAGCAACTGCCGGAGCAGACCCGCGCCACTCTGGAGGTAGACGACGCTGGCCAAAGCACGCCCGTCATAGCACCGGCGGTGTTAGAATTCCTAGAGGGAATCTCACAAACTCTGCCTCAACCCATCCTGCAGGTTCCAGTGCGCCAGCCTAGCCCGCCACAGCGACGCAAGAGGCCCCTGGTCCCGGCACGCAGGAGCGTGCGCATAGCAGCCATGAACTGGCCAAGGGGTGATACTCAGGCGAAGGCCAGGCAGGTGCTTATGAAAAGGCTTGGCATCCTCGACGTGGAAGGACTCAGCCATGGCGAGGTGTTGCTGCGCTACTTCAGCCTGTTCAAGGGACCACTCACCGACGACGCCGTGAAGGCTCTGACGGCATTGTACAACCTCGACGCCGCGGCAGCGCTGCCCACTGTGCATGCCTAGATAGATGCTGACGCACATGGGTACATCATTGTACTAATGGTAGTAATCGATCACCACTCC
Organism: Miscanthus floridulus; assembly: GCF_019320115.1. Classification (NCBI taxonomy): domain Eukaryota; kingdom Viridiplantae; phylum Streptophyta; class Magnoliopsida; order Poales; family Poaceae; genus Miscanthus; species Miscanthus floridulus. The sequence goes on from NC_089583.1 coordinate 79,155,209, forward strand.
AGGAGTTCCACATCTTTTGTGAGCGTCCAGTCATGGTGCTTGGGTGGGGCGACAGCCAGAGGCCTACAATCGTCCCCCCACCACATTGCAAGGACCCTTCAGCTGGTAGTTCGCTGTAGCAAAAATTCTGTGAGCAAGAAACGCTTGCTTTGTATCACTGCGCCGAAGCCCCTGGCTTTCACATGTATCGGCGACTCCAATTTGCTGCTTTCATGAACATGTGCCTCTGTGTGTTTATCTTTGTGCTTATTGCCACAACCACAGCCCCAGATGGCTTCATGCTTGCCTCCCTCCACAGATTAATCTTAGATACGGGCCCATTGGTTTCCTTATGGCACAGCTGAATTGTAAGTTGCTTAACTGGAACGTCAGGGGATTGAATGATGGCGCCCGACAAGACTCGGTGAGCGAGTTAGTGAGAACCACTGGTGCCACCATCGTATGCCTACAAGAAACAAAGATGCAAGTTATGGATCATAATGTGGTGCGCCGAACTATCGAAGCGAAATTTGTAAACTCCTATATTGTGCTCTCGGTGGAACAGACTCGAGGAGGCATCTTCCTTGCGGTGAATGAAGACTTCTTCGACCTCTCCGACATTGTACTTGCCTCAAACGCTATAACCGCGTAGATCAACATGAGGGCGGATGGAACAGGGTGGCAAATAACAGTGGTATACGGCCCATAGGGAGAGGCAGCCAAACTTCAATTCCTCCAAGAATTGAAGAACATTCCCCCGCCGGAGCACAATAGATGGCTCATCCTGGGAGATTTCAGTCTCGTCTACCAAGCAGAAGACAAGAACAACTCCAATCTAAACTAGCGTCTCATGGGGGCATTTAGAGCGACGATCGATCATTTGAGGCTCAAAGAAATCAAGCTAAATGGACGCTGCTTCACTTGGAGCAATCAACAGGACAACCCGACGCTCACTAGAATTGATAGACTACTATGTATCCCTGAGTGGGAGCTGTTCTTCCCCGCGTGTTTCTTACACTCCCTTCCATCGCTCATGTCGGACCATACCCCACTGCTACTCTAGGGAAAGCTTGACCACCATCACAGCACGTCCTTCCGCTTCGAAAATTACTGGACGAAGATGGAAGGCTTTCAAGATCTTATCCTGAACACTTGGAATAGGTCGGTCACCTCTGCTCTTCCTATCAAACACTTGCATATCAAAATGGCACGTGTGGCAAAAGGAATCAAGCGTTGGAAGAAAGACAAGATAGGGGATACAAGGATGCAGCTCGCCATAGTGAAGGAAGTATTGTTACAATTAGAAGCAACCCAAGAGCATAGGTTGCTCACTGGCATGGAGCTTCACCTATGTCGCCGCCTCAAAGCCCGTAGCACTGGGCTCGCAGCCATTGAAATATCAAGAATCAGACAGAGATCGAGGCTAACATACATCTGGTGTGGAGATGCTAACATAAAATTCTTCCATAGTAGAGCCAATGCACGCCGGAGGAAGAATTACATACATTGTCTACATACGGATGAGGGGATCGCGGTGGCTCATCATGAGAAAGAAAAGGTGATATGAGATTATTTTAAAAATCACATTGGCTCCGTGGTTCCGAGAGCTTCCACAGTCAATTGGCAATCCCTTGGTTACAACCAACATGATCTCTCTAATCTGGAGGTGCCTTTCTCCTAGGAAGAGATAAAAAAAACACTATATATTCCATGCCTTCCGACAAAGCGCCAGGCCCGGATGGCTTCACGGGTGCCTTCTTCAAAGCTTGTTGGGAAATCATTAAAGATGATGTTATGGCAGCCATGAACAGCCTATTCACATTAAATGGCTAAACTCGGCTTGCATCATCCTTCTACCAAAAAAACGGATGCTACAAGAGTTACTGATTTTAGACTCATCAGCCTCGTCCATAGCATTGCAAAGATCTTCTCCAAAGTGTTAGCTAACAGACTTGCCCCTCGACTGAACTCCCTCGTCTCCAACTGCCAAAGCGCATTTATAAAAAAAAGAAGCATCCATGATAATTTTCTTTACGTCCAGGGCGCGGTACAAAGGCTACACAAGCAGAAGATACCGACTTTGTTCATAAAACTAGACATCCACAAAGCTTTTGATACGGTACATTGGGGGTACTTGCTTGAGATTCTGTAGGCTCTGGGCTTCGGACAACGATGGCGTGAATGGATCTCTATCCTCCTACGTACATCCACCTCGACACCCTTGCTTAATGGGCGGCAGAGGGCCACTTTTAGCCATGCCAGAGGCGTCCGATAGGGGGATCCGCTTTCACCCATGCTATTCATCCTAGCTATGGACTCGCTCCAACGTTTGCTTGACAAAGCAACCGAACATGGGATACTCACCCCCTTACCAATCACGGCGGCAAAATGGAGAACCTCTATGTATGCAGACGATGTGGCAATTTTCATCGGCCCGACAAAAGAAGATCTAGAAGCCGTCAAAATCATCCTATAGGCTTTGGGCACATTCTCGGGACTCCATATTAATCTACAAAAGAGCTCAGTGCATCCAATCAGCTGTGCAAACGTCGACCTAGACCAAGTTCTGTCACCTTTCACTAGTACTAGAGGGGGCTTCCCATGCAAATATTTGGGGCTGCAACTCCACATCAGACCACTGCAAAAGATACATGTGCAACCTCTCATAGACTGTATTGGGCAAAGGTTACCCAAATGGAAAGGAAGATGGCTAAACAGAGCGGGACGTCTCACTCTAGTGACCTTGGTCCTCTCCTCCATACCAACCTACCACCTGACAGTGTTCCCTCTGGCTGCATGGGCTAAGAAAAAGATCGACAAAATCAGGAGATCTTTCTTGTGGAAGGGGGAGGAGAATGCCAATGGTGGAAACTGCCTAGTTAACTGGAAAACAGTGACCAGACCAAAAGACCTTGGTGGTTTAGGTGTCCCTGACCTCGATAGGTTTGGGAGAGCCCTCCGGTTGCGATGGCTTTGGCAAGAATGGGTGGACGATTCCAAGTCTTGGAGCGGCTCAGAGCTTCCATGTTCTGATGATGATCGTCTCCTCTTTAACTCCTCAATCATTATATCTTTGGAGGACGGTGCAAAGACTAAGTTTTGGCACCACAATTGGCTTGATGGACAAGCTCCTAGGTACCTAGCCCCAACCTTGTTTCGCCTAGTTTCAAGGAGAAACCGAACGGTGCAACAAGAGCTCCGGAACAACAATTGGATGCACAAGCTAGGAAGAAAAATCACCTCGGCTGTCCACATAGAGGAGTTTGTGTCCCTTTGGATACGAATACAGGATGTGCACCTACAATAGGGCGTCCAGGACACAATCATCTGGCGATGGACTAAGGATGGGAATTACTCCACCCGCTCGGCCTACATAATTCAGTTCAAAGGCTCGCTCGTCCCCTTTCGTACGGATTTGATTTGGAAAGCGCATGTGGAGAACAGATGCAAGATCTTCGCCTGGATCTTAGTGCAGGATAAAATTCTAACGGCACAAAACCTACAAAGGAGAGGGTGGCCACACCAACAACAATGTGTGCTGTGCAACGGCCCCTTAGAGACCGCCCTCCACCTGTGCCTATGTTGCCCTTTTGCAAAGGCGGTTTGGGATCAAATCCTCTCGTGGGAAAACTTCACTCAACTTCAACAGCAACCTCAGGTAGACCCCACCCATATCAGGTCATGGTGGGAAGAGGCGGCAAGGAAAGTGCCAAGATCTGAGAGTAGGCGGCTTAACGGGGTAGTAATCTATACCATTTGGAATATTTGGAAAGAGAGAAACAGAAGAATTTTCGACAACAAGATAGAAATTGTGCCGCAAGTAGCCGCAAGGATAAAGGAAGATTGCACTCGCTTATGTTTAGATGTTGTCCCCCCCCCTGGGCCGTGCGTTTCCCTCCTTTACATGCTTGTGGGGGTTTGAAACCCTAATCTCGAGTGCCTTTGCTTGTACATAAACTTTCTTTCCCTATCTTAATTGAAAGACAGAGCTCTTGCCATTGCGTTCAAAAAAAAAAGTCCCTAACAGATGCCTATGATGAACTGGTAAACTACATTATCCTATGGTTTTTTTAATTTCTTTCTTCTTATTTTAGCCTGGAATGTTATAAGTTATAATCACGTCTGGGTTGTTCTGTAGAAATGTTCTGTGCAGTAAAGTGTAACCCAGTATATATAGACAGTAAGATATGAGTCTTTACCACCAATTCAATATGACTACTGTGTCATGATTCTTCAAAAGAAAAGTGTATCCTGTCTAACAAACAAAAAATTGCAAAATCAAGTGCTCTTGAAGAAAGAAAAAAACTCCGCAAATGCCAAACAGAACATTATTAGGGCATCACTCTCATGAGTACAATACAACAGATGCATGAAAATCATTGTTGCACCCCCACCTCCTCCAACTCCATGGATGCAGGAATTCGTCGGGCTGGTCCACGCCATCGGCGCGGTGGCGTCCATGCTGGGCGTACTCGTCTACCACAAGTGCCTCAAGGACTACCCGTTCCGGAGCATCCTCCTGTACGCGCAGCTGCTGTACGGCGTGTCGGGGCTCCTGGACCTCACCTTCGTGCTCCGGTGGAACCTGGCGCTGGGCGTCCCCGACGCGGCGTTCGTGACCCTGGAGGAGTGCGTGTCCCGCGTGGTGGGGCGCGTCAGGCTGATGCCGATGATGGTGCTGAGCACCAAGCTGTGCCCGCCGGGCATGGAGGGCACCTTCTTCGCGCTGCTCATGTGCATCGACAGCCTCGGCATGCTGGCGGCCAAGGCCGGCGGCGCGGCGCTGCTGCGCGCGCTGCGCGTGACCAGGACCGACTTCGGCCGCCTCTGGCTCGCCGTGCTGCTCAGGAACGTGCTCAGGCTCGCCACGCTGGGGGCCATCGGCCTCGTGCCCGCCGCGGGCCAGACTGACGTGCTGGTGCCTCGCGAGCTCGGCCTGGTGAGCTCGCCGGCGGGTGTGACCGTCGACGAGGAGGAAGAGAGGCTGCAGCTGGCGATGCTCACTTCACACGCTGACGATGTATAATAATGGTCTTTGTCGCTTCTTTTATAATCCGTAATTTTTAGCTCGTTTTTTTCAGTCAGAACAATATTTTTCTCTCGCAACAAATTAGCTGGAACAGTGTTTCGGCTTATTTTTTCAGCGAAGCCAACGAGAAAATGATTCACGATTCCACGTTGTCGTATACAGGAGTGATAGACCGATCCATTGAGCAGGAGTGCAAGAGCTGGAGCGAGGGCTCCCGGAAAATGTTTCTTCGTCGAGGATGATCTGAGCATCCTTACTTCCGCTCCTGAGTCCTCTAAAACATCACATACTGTAGCGCGTCCTCATCGAACCTCGACGGATCGACCTCGCACACGTGACACATGGAGTAGTGTTAGGGTACGGTGGACTTTCTCTCAAGTTGTTGGACCCGTGACACATGGAGGATTCCTTGGACTCGGAAGCAGTTTTCACAAGTTGTTGGCCCAATCACAGCCATTTTTTTGTTGTCCCCTCAAGAAACTTCTTAACGTCGAACAGCATGTAACATGTATCCTTTTCACTTTTTATTACTGTCTTTGATGAGAGGGAGCTTTGACCATTATTTTCTATTAGCATATATCCGTAGACCTATAATAAATTTCTATAAATTATTTTTCATGACAAATCAACACATAGTTTTCTTAAGTTTTTAAACTAAATATTTCAAAGTTAACGTTGGCCGAAGTGTTAAAAGTTTGCTAAGCCAAACATCGCATGTTTCTAGTGAGGGGGTCCAACAATGGGAAATTTCTTCTTATTTTATATACTCCCTCCGTCCCACAAAGAATACAACTCTCACGTCCTGAGGAGTCAAACAATTCAACTTTAATCACTTCTAAATAAAAGGTACTAACATGTTTTATATAAAAAAAGTATCATTAGATTTATTATAAAATATATTTTTATAGTTCTATTTAGAGACATAAATGTTGACATTTTTCCTTATAAATAATTTAGGTTAAATTTGAGAAAGTTTGACTAATCTCAAGCCTAAAATTGCAGATTTTTTTTTGGAACTACAACTGAACTCCCCGCACCACGCAAGTTCGATTCAAATTTTGTCTTCTTGTGATAGAACATTTTTTTTTTCATCTTTGCCGAACCACTTTTCTTCTCAAGAACATTTTTTCTCTTTCGACGCAACAACTTTCCCTTCTCTCCATGAAACAAGTTTTCTTCCCAATGGACACAATCTTTTGATGTTCCATCGGTGAAACAAAAATCAACAAATAAGGAAACACTACTGCATACTTCCGTTAGAAGAGAAGAAAGGTATGGATCTCATTACGTCTGTACTGTACAACAAGACGAGTTTCAGTCGCATATGCGACACAGCGACAGCCTCAATAACCGACCAATAGAGTGCAAGGCAACTAAATAAATGCAGGAAAAAAGCTAAGTAGCTTTACGAAAATCATTTATGGCTATGTTACATTCATGCAGTAGCTAGTTATTAAAAAAAGTAGAAAAAAGCTGAGGGTTTCAATTATACTTTGTCCGATTTCAAATGTAGTTTTAGGGTTCCTACTAAACAAAATTATTTTAACTTTAATTGTTGGTATATATAAATAATTGCATAAGTTGATATTCCCAAATTTATCATTAAAATTATTTTCATAATGCTTAATACTCTCTCCGTTCTAAATTATAAGTCGCTTTGACTTTTTTGATACGTAGAATTTGTTATGTATATAACATATATTATATTAAGATGAATAGCAAAATAGATGTACAAAAAAAGTCAAATCAACTTATAATTTTGAACAGAGGGAGTACCTTTATTTGAAATATCATAATTTCTATTGATATTGCTAGCTAAAGTCTCATTTTTGTAGATTGGGTTGGTGCCCTTAACAAATCATCTTTCTGTTCTAAATTATAAGACGTTTTGACTTATCTAGTGTACTTTTAAGTATATAGCAAAAGGTATGTATCTAGAAAAACCAAAACGTCCTATATAATTTGGAATTAAGGGATACTACCTCTTATCCCAAGTATAAATCTATCAACACGTTATGGTACTTTGACTTGCAATACACGAGGCATTTTATTATTTCCAGCATAAAAGGGGTTATATATTATGAAAGCAATTTTAATAACAAAAGGTATTCATAACAATGCATATCATCACACTACCAAAGTTTGACCAGTAAGAGTCCAATATGGATTTACATTCTGAATGCAGTATATATTCCAAGTGTATTCTTGTGTGCAATTTTTCTCTTCTAATGAAACCCTTATGCATCTTTCATGGACAGGCAGCTCAAATGGAAACCGAAAAAGAATTTGTGTTTTTTAAAAAAAAAAACTCGAGAGCTTTATTAAATCACACTAGGATTACAATCACTGGTTGCCAACTCGTTTGCAGTTCATAATGAAAAGGGTTATATTTACGAAAGGATTTTTCATAATGAATGTATTCATGACAAGGCATATCATGACGCTATCAAAGTTTGGCCAGCAAGAGTCCAGTACGGATTTACATTCTGAATGCAGTATATATTTCAAGAGATATCCTCGTATGCAGTTCTTCTTTTTTATTAATGAAACTATTATGCATCTTCCATGGACAGGCAGCCCAAACGAAAACAGGAAAAGAATTCGCTAACTGAAGACCATCCCTTGCCGCCGGTGCTTCCATAGTGAGTACATCTCGGACATGTTCATGCCTCCTTACCTCTGCCGCCACGATTTCACCATTGTTATCTCTGATCACACAACCACTTACCCCGGAGCTGGACGATGCATGGGAGGCGGCATCTGTGTTTACCTTCGCCCAGCCCTGTGCCGGTGTTGCCCAGGAGCTTTTGGTGCCGGTCTCACCACAATTTGCGTTGTGGATCAGAAGAATGGCTACATGCTAGGTGGATCGGAGCCATTTATGATGATCAGAACGAGATCCAGCGGGTTGGATCATTTTGGAATTTGAGACCGGTCTTGCAGAGTCCCAGTGTCATGTCATGTGCGAGTTGCATTACCGCTACAACCAAGTAGAGCAGACAGATCTAGCGATCAATCCCATCCCAATCCCCCCATTACTCCGCCAGTTGCAACTTCACATGGCGACCAGAGTACTAGACCTGACTCCCGAGCATCACATGCGTGCGATCGAGAGGTCGTCTCGCTCGCCACGCACTGTTCCATTTGTTGCTTGTTCCGAACCCCAATTTACGCGCGTATCAATCCTACTCCAAGTACTGCAGTGCAACGCGGACGGCCTGTGGCGGGGTCGTCTTCCTCCTCTTGGCATCTTCTTCTCGGCCGTGCTACAGTGTGCGCCGGACAAGGCAAGGCTGCGTCGCTGACCCCCCGGCCCTGCCGCAGACATTAATGTCTTACGCCCGGTTTTCAATGCGTCCACCCACGCCCTCTGATGACTAAACTCCGATCCCCGCCTCTTTTTCCTCACCACGAGATACTCCTCCATCCTCCATGGCCACTGCTAGAGTACGTTGGTAGTAGTAATAAAGAAAACGTGTCAGCAGCGAGGGTCCGGCCGGCCGGCTCCACCAGCTCAGAGAGAGAGAGAGATGAGATGAGATGAGATGAGAGAGAGAAGGGCCGGGGCCGGGGAGCGTGTGCGTGTGCGTGTGCGTGTGTGTGCGCGCTGCGCTGCGCTGTGAGCACTGTCGGGTGCTGCGGCCAAGCAAGAGGACATGCATGTGAAGCCCCCAATAATTCCTCTCCTCACCCACACCACAGCGAGTACACCACCGCACCCCACACCCCACCCCCGACCCGACGGCCAGCCGCCAGCTGCTGCGCCTTTGTTCCCATGCGCCGCAACAAGCCTACCTCACCTCTCACTTGCTCACGCCACCAAGAATCTTTCCCCCCTTCCTCCTCCTCCTGGCCTCTCTCCTCTCCTCTTCTCCCTCCTGTGAGTGAGCTGGAGAGGAGCTAGCCGAGCGAGTGATGGCATGGGGAGCTTGCACTGCTGCGGCAGCTGCTCTCCTGCTCCTCCTCCTCCTCCTCCTCGCAGCAGCAGCAGCAGCAGGTGGTAATGGCGGCGTGCATTGCCTTCACCTTGAGGAGGGGGGGAGGCCGAGGCACCTCCTGAGCAGGAGAGCCTTGCAGGGGAGGCAGAGGCACCACCACCTGAGGTCAAGTAAGTTCTTTCTTTCCCTCATGATCCGTTCTGTCTCCCTGCCCCGGCCGTTTCTTGGTTTCTCCGGTGTTCTTGGATGGAAGAAGAGGAATCAATGGCCGACTTGGGGTTGGGGCCTTGTGGGGACACCAGAAAAGGAGCTATTTCGCTGGTCGGTTTGTAGGGCGATAACGCCGACTGGCGCTGGTTTGGCGTGAGATAAGTACTGGCTGAAATTAACGAGCGAATACGTTAACAGGCTAAAGAACGATTCAGCCCGTCCGTCCCAATGCACATGCTTCTGCCAGCAGCAATGGCCATCTGCCTCTGTTCATAATCATAGATTATTTTCTGTTCTTGGTGAAGCGTTGCCGACTCCGTTCACTTCATGGAATGGAAATGGTGGGACTGCACGAGGAATGGCAATGTGATTTCCATGGTGTTTTTTCAGTTTTCGGGGTCAGGGCTCTGCTGCCAGTGCCAGAAGTAGCACGTCCCAAGTACGGGTGGATTACATAAACAACTATAAGAATAGTAAATTACTAAATTTCCATGTGGTAGGTGGTGGTGACACCGTCACAGATTTTTCAGCTGCTCTGCTCAAGTGTAGTGAGAGTGAGAGAGAGAGAGAGAGAGAGGCGTCCGTCCCACTCCCTCCCATGACTTCATCTCATCTCACGGTTGTCGGTTTTGTTTGCGATGTTCAGGAGCCGTGGGTGGCGCCTCGGTGCTCGAGCTGAGGCACCACAGCTTCAGCTCCGCGCCGGCCAGTAGCAGGAAGGAGGAGGTGGACGGCCTCCTGTCCACCGACGCCGCGCGCGTCTCGTCGCTGCAACGGCGCATCGACAAGTACAACAGGCTGATCACCACCTCGTCGACCGCGGCGGCGGCGGCGGCGGTGACCGCGTCCAAGGCGCAGGTGCCCGTCACCTCGGGCGCGAAGCTCCGGACGCTCAACTACGTGGCCACCGTCGGGCTGGGCGGCGGCGAGGCCACGGTGATCGTGGACACGGCCAGCGAGCTGACCTGGGTGCAGTGCGCGCCGTGCGAGTCGTGCCACGACCAGCAGGGCCCGCTCTTCGACCCGTCCTCGTCGCCGTCCTACGCCGCGGTGCCGTGCAACTCCTCCTCCTGCGACGCGCTGCAGCTGGCCACGGGCGGCATGTCGGGCGCCGCGGCGTGCGGCGGCGCCGACGGCGGCCAGGACCAGCAGCAGCCGGCGGCGGCTTGCAGCTACACGCTCAGCTACCGCGACGGCTCCTACTCCCGCGGCGTCCTGGCGCACGACAGGCTGAGCCTGGCCGGGGAGGTCATCGACGGCTTCGTGTTCGGCTGCGGCACCAGCAACCAGGGCCCGCCGTTCGGCGGCACGTCTGGCCTCATGGGGCTCGGCCAGAGCCAGCTCTCGCTCGTCTCCCAGACCATGGACCAGTTCGGCGGCGTCTTCTCCTACTGCCTCCCGCTCAAGGAGTCCGACTCGTCGGGCTCGCTGGTCCTCGGCGACGACTCGTCGGTGTACCGGAACTCGACCCCGATCGTGTACACCTCGATGGTGTCCGACCCACTCCAAGGTCCCTTCTACTTCGTGAACCTGACAGGGATCACGGTCGGCGGTCAGGAGGTGGAATCCTCAGGCTTCTCGGCCGGCGGCGGCGGCGGCAGCAAGGCTATCATCGACTCCGGCACCGTGATCACCAGCCTCGTGCCGTCGATCTACAACGCTGTCAAGGCCGAGTTCCTGAGCCAGCTCGCGGAGTACCCGCAGGCTCCAGGGTTCTCCATCCTCGACACCTGCTTCAACATGACCGGGCTCAGAGAGGTCCAGGTGCCCAGCCTGAAGCTCGTGTTCGACGGCGGAGTGGAGGTGGAGGTGGACTCTGGCGGCGTGCTCTACTTCGTCAGCAGCGACTCCTCCCAGGTGTGCCTGGCCATGGCCTCCCTGAAATCCGAGTACGAGACCTCCATCATCGGCAACTACCAGCAGAAGAACCTGAGGGTCATCTTTGACACCTCGGGGTCTCAGGTTGGTTTTGCACAGGAGACGTGTGGTTATATTTGACTTGACTGGGTGGGATGGGATGCATGGGGTAGCAGCCATGGGCTATATATGTGAATATCTTTATACTTGCAGATTTGTTTCTGAGATTACCTCTGGTGATTGGCAAATGGTAATACAGTGTTTAGTTGTTGGCACATGAACAAGCACTCACGGTGGTTGTTTTTTCTGTCTTCCTAGCTATTTCTCTGGGCTTCATCCGAGATCAATTTGCATTGCAGGGAACCAGTGGAATTATGCGTTTATTTTTATCTGATCTGTAGACAATACCAATACGGTTGAGCAATTGGGCACTGAACCCTGCCGCAGAACGTCCATGCAACCTGCTGCCACTGCTAGTGCCACAAAAGAGATTAGTGAAACAGATAGAAATTATGAGAATTCCAATTTCGCTGTTTTTATGAATTATAAGTGTACAAGGCACGTCGACGGCCACATGAGAGATGGATGCGGTCTTATAAAGTTTTCTCATCACGACTGAAAAGGGAGATCAGGTGGTCATGCTGGTCCTTTAGTGACCAGAATTCAGACGTCGATCGAGTGCCGAGGGCCTCCACGGCCTTTCCATTTGAAGACACCCGCAAGAAAACAGCACAGGGAATATATACAAGCAGGAGGAATGTGTTGGTACAGAATACAGATCATGTCATGTCACACGATGGTTATCATCGGTACGGCAAAATAAGATAAGAAAATCTAGTGTCACCACGGTGAATCTTCCGGGGTTCAAAATTTCGGCGAAATTTCGCGAAATTCGGTAATTTCGGTGGTGGCCGAAAGAAAAATCTGAAATTTTGTAATACACTAATACATGTGTTATATAACTTTAGACTCAATTTTTTATTGTTTATATTGCATATTTTTGTATTCAATAGATGTGTAGTCATAAATCATACTAACATTTGTTTAGATTTAAATGTGTTTTTAGAAAAAGCATACTTCATGTGCTAGACTCTAAAAAAATTTCACCGAAATTTCGGCCGAATTTTGTGAAATTCGGTAGTTTTGGTGGTGGCCGAAATTTTTGCAATACCGAAACTGAAAACCCTGGAATCTTCAATCTCAATCCACTACCCCCTGCCAATCGGAGTACGAACAATACTGAATATTACCAGTCATAGAAAATACCTCGGTCAGGCCGGTCTCAGCCTACTTCCCGGTCTCAACAGTATACGTACATTTTAACTGGAACTAAAACAGACGCACAATCCGTGAGGGCCCGTTCGTTAGGCCAGGAAAAGAGTCAGGAAGCGTTCCGGCTGGACAAATCTTACACAAATTAAACATCCGATCCTGGCCGGATTACATCCTGGTCATGGTTCCCCAGGAACCGAACAGGCCCTGAAGAAGAAAAAGAAAAACGGGATAGAAGAAGGAAAAAAGAAGACGCATAGTACAATCCGTGAAGCCAGTGCAGCACAGTCGGTAAGCATAACGAGCTCACCAGACCTGACAGTGTCCCCCTCACCCGCGTGCTGGAGCCGCCCTTTCGGTGGGTGCGCTAGCGACCAAGGAACAGGCTGTGTGTGAACCAGGCCAGAACTCCAGTCCACAGGCCAAGCCCTGCCGCATCCGTATGCGCTCGGCTCAAACGTGGCCAAACGATTAGCCTCCACAGCTCAGGATTCTTCAGCGGTCAAGCACAACACGAGAGATTTTTTTGAGCCAAAACAGCCTTCAACTGGCTAGTAGATTTAGGATCAAACCCGGAGCCAAGTTCCCCACCATAAATGATAACACTGGTATTGGTAGTAGTAGTATTTTTCGAAGGGGAACGATGGCGTGAATGGATCTCTATCCTCCTACGTACATCCACCTCGACACCCTTGCTTAATGGGCGGCAGAGGGCCACTTTTAGCCATGCCAGAGGCGTCCGATAGGGGGATCCGCTTTCACCCATGCTATTCATCCTAGCTATGGACTCGCTCCAACGTTTGCTTGACAAAGCAACCGAACATGGGATACTCACCCCCTTACCAATCACGGCGGCAAAATGGAGAACCTCTATGTATGCAGACGATGTGGCAATTTTCATCGGCCCGACAAAAGAAGATCTAGAAGCCGTCAAAATCATCCTATAGGCTTTGGGCACATTCTCGGGACTCCATATTAATCTACAAAAGAGCTCAGTGCATCCAATCAGCTGTGCAAACGTCGACCTAGACCAAGTTCTGTCACCTTTCACTAGTACTAGAGGGGGCTTCCCATGCAAATATTTGGGGCTGCAACTCCACATCAGACCACTGCAAAAGATACATGTGCAACCTCTCATAGACTGTATTGGGCAAAGGTTACCCAAATGGAAAGGAAGATGGCTAAACAGAGCGGGACGTCTCACTCTAGTGACCTTGGTCCTCTCCTCCATACCAACCTACCACCTGACAGTGTTCCCTCTGGCTGCATGGGCTAAGAAAAAGATCGACAAAATCAGGAGATCTTTCTTGTGGAAGGGGGAGGAGAATGCCAATGGTGGAAACTGCCTAGTTAACTGGAAAACAGTGACCAGACCAAAAGACCTTGGTGGTTTAGGTGTCCCTGACCTCGATAGGTTTGGGAGAGCCCTCCGGTTGCGATGGCTTTGGCAAGAATGGGTGGACGATTCCAAGTCTTGGAGCGGCTCAGAGCTTCCATGTTCTGATGATGATCGTCTCCTCTTTAACTCCTCAATCATTATATCTTTGGAGGACGGTGCAAAGACTAAGTTTTGGCACCACAATTGGCTTGATGGACAAGCTCCTAGGTACCTAGCCCCAACCTTGTTTCGCCTAGTTTCAAGGAGAAACCGAACGGTGCAACAAGAGCTCCGGAACAACAATTGGATGCACAAGCTAGGAAGAAAAATCACCTCGGCTGTCCACATAGAGGAGTTTGTGTCCCTTTGGATACGAATACAGGATGTGCACCTACAATAGGGCGTCCAGGACACAATCATCTGGCGATGGACTAAGGATGGGAATTACTCCACCCGCTCGGCCTACATAATTCAGTTCAAAGGCTCGCTCGTCCCCTTTCGTACGGATTTGATTTGGAAAGCGCATGTGGAGAACAGATGCAAGATCTTCGCCTGGATCTTAGTGCAGGATAAAATTCTAACGGCACAAAACCTACAAAGGAGAGGGTGGCCACACCAACAACAATGTGTGCTGTGCAACGGCCCCTTAGAGACCGCCCTCCACCTGTGCCTATGTTGCCCTTTTGCAAAGGCGGTTTGGGATCAAATCCTCTCGTGGGAAAACTTCACTCAACTTCAACAGCAACCTCAGGTAGACCCCACCCATATCAGGTCATGGTGGGAAGAGGCGGCAAGGAAAGTGCCAAGATCTGAGAGTAGGCGGCTTAACGGGGTAGTAATCTATACCATTTGGAATATTTGGAAAGAGAGAAACAGAAGAATTTTCGACAACAAGATAGAAATTGTGCCGCAAGTAGCCGCAAGGATAAAGGAAGATTGCACTCGCTTATGTTTAGATGTTGTCCCCCCCCCCTGGGCCGTGCGTTTCCCTCCTTTACATGCTTGTGGGGGTTTGAAACCCTAATCTCGAGTGCCTTTGCTTGTACATAAACTTTCTTTCCCTATCTTAATTGAAAGACAGAGCTCTTGCCATTGCGTTCAAAAAAAAAAGTCCCTAACAGATGCCTATGATGAACTGGTAAACTACATTATCCTATGGTTTTTTTAATTTCTTTCTTCTTATTTTAGCCTGGAATGTTATAAGTTATAATCACGTCTGGGTTGTTCTGTAGAAATGTTCTGTGCAGTAAAGTGTAACCCAGTATATATAGACAGTAAGATATGAGTCTTTACCACCAATTCAATATGACTACTGTGTCATGATTCTTCAAAAGAAAAGTGTATCCTGTCTAACAAACAAAAAATTGCAAAATCAAGTGCTCTTGAAGAAAGAAAAAAACTCCGCAAATGCCAAACAGAACATTATTAGGGCATCACTCTCATGAGTACAATACAACAGATGCATGAAAATCATTGTTGCACCCCCACCTCCTCCAACTCCATGGATGCAGGAATTCGTCGGGCTGGTCCACGCCATCGGCGCGGTGGCGTCCATGCTGGGCGTACTCGTCTACCACAAGTGCCTCAAGGACTACCCGTTCCGGAGCATCCTCCTGTACGCGCAGCTGCTGTACGGCGTGTCGGGGCTCCTGGACCTCACCTTCGTGCTCCGGTGGAACCTGGCGCTGGGCGTCCCCGACGCGGCGTTCGTGACCCTGGAGGAGTGCGTGTCCCGCGTGGTGGGGCGCGTCAGGCTGATGCCGATGATGGTGCTGAGCACCAAGCTGTGCCCGCCGGGCATGGAGGGCACCTTCTTCGCGCTGCTCATGTGCATCGACAGCCTCGGCATGCTGGCGGCCAAGGCCGGCGGCGCGGCGCTGCTGCGCGCGCTGCGCGTGACCAGGACCGACTTCGGCCGCCTCTGGCTCGCCGTGCTGCTCAGGAACGTGCTCAGGCTCGCCACGCTGGGGGCCATCGGCCTCGTGCCCGCCGCGGGCCAGACTGACGTGCTGGTGCCTCGCGAGCTCGGCCTGGTGAGCTCGCCGGCGGGTGTGACCGTCGACGAGGAGGAAGAGAGGCTGCAGCTGGCGATGCTCACTTCACACGCTGACGATGTATAATAATGGTCTTTGTCGCTTCTTTTATAATCCGTAATTTTTAGCTCGTTTTTTTCAGTCAGAACAATATTTTTCTCTCGCAACAAATTAGCTGGAACAGTGTTTCGGCTTATTTTTTCAGCGAAGCCAACGAGAAAATGATTCACGATTCCACGTTGTCGTATACAGGAGTGATAGACCGATCCATTGAGCAGGAGTGCAAGAGCTGGAGCGAGGGCTCCCGGAAAATGTTTCTTCGTCGAGGATGATCTGAGCATCCTTACTTCCGCTCCTGAGTCCTCTAAAACATCACATACTGTAGCGCGTCCTCATCGAACCTCGACGGATCGACCTCGCACACGTGACACATGGAGTAGTGTTAGGGTACGGTGGACTTTCTCTCAAGTTGTTGGACCCGTGACACATGGAGGATTCCTTGGACTCGGAAGCAGTTTTCACAAGTTGTTGGCCCAATCACAGCCATTTTTTTGTTGTCCCCTCAAGAAACTTCTTAACGTCGAACAGCATGTAACATGTATCCTTTTCACTTTTTATTACTGTCTTTGATGAGAGGGAGCTTTGACCATTATTTTCTATTAGCATATATCCGTAGACCTATAATAAATTTCTATAAATTATTTTTCATGACAAATCAACACATAGTTTTCTTAAGTTTTTAAACTAAATATTTCAAAGTTAACGTTGGCCGAAGTGTTAAAAGTTTGCTAAGCCAAACATCGCATGTTTCTAGTGAGGGGGTCCAACAATGGGAAATTTCTTCTTATTTTATATACTCCCTCCGTCCCACAAAGAATACAACTCTCACGTCCTGAGGAGTCAAACAATTCAACTTTAATCACTTCTAAATAAAAGGTACTAACATGTTTTATATAAAAAAAGTATCATTAGATTTATTATAAAATATATTTTTATAGTTCTATTTAGAGACATAAATGTTGACATTTTTCCTTATAAATAATTTAGGTTAAATTTGAGAAAGTTTGACTAATCTCAAGCCTAAAATTGCAGATTTTTTTTTGGAACTACAACTGAACTCCCCGCACCACGCAAGTTCGATTCAAATTTTGTCTTCTTGTGATAGAACATTTTTTTTTTCATCTTTGCCGAACCACTTTTCTTCTCAAGAACATTTTTTCTCTTTCGACGCAACAACTTTCCCTTCTCTCCATGAAACAAGTTTTCTTCCCAATGGACACAATCTTTTGATGTTCCATCGGTGAAACAAAAATCAACAAATAAGGAAACACTACTGCATACTTCCGTTAGAAGAGAAGAAAGGTATGGATCTCATTACGTCTGTACTGTACAACAAGACGAGTTTCAGTCGCATATGCGACACAGCGACAGCCTCAATAACCGACCAATAGAGTGCAAGGCAACTAAATAAATGCAGGAAAAAAGCTAAGTAGCTTTACGAAAATCATTTATGGCTATGTTACATTCATGCAGTAGCTAGTTATTAAAAAAAGTAGAAAAAAGCTGAGGGTTTCAATTATACTTTGTCCGATTTCAAATGTAGTTTTAGGGTTCCTACTAAACAAAATTATTTTAACTTTAATTGTTGGTATATATAAATAATTGCATAAGTTGATATTCCCAAATTTATCATTAAAATTATTTTCATAATGCTTAATACTCTCTCCGTTCTAAATTATAAGTCGCTTTGACTTTTTTGATACGTAGAATTTGTTATGTATATAACATATATTATATTAAGATGAATAGCAAAATAGATGTACAAAAAAAGTCAAATCAACTTATAATTTTGAACAGAGGGAGTACCTTTATTTGAAATATCATAATTTCTATTGATATTGCTAGCTAAAGTCTCATTTTTGTAGATTGGGTTGGTGCCCTTAACAAATCATCTTTCTGTTCTAAATTATAAGACGTTTTGACTTATCTAGTGTACTTTTAAGTATATAGCAAAAGGTATGTATCTAGAAAAACCAAAACGTCCTATATAATTTGGAATTAAGGGATACTACCTCTTATCCCAAGTATAAATCTATCAACACGTTATGGTACTTTGACTTGCAATACACGAGGCATTTTATTATTTCCAGCATAAAAGGGGTTATATATTATGAAAGCAATTTTAATAACAAAAGGTATTCATAACAATGCATATCATCACACTACCAAAGTTTGACCAGTAAGAGTCCAATATGGATTTACATTCTGAATGCAGTATATATTCCAAGTGTATTCTTGTGTGCAATTTTTCTCTTCTAATGAAACCCTTATGCATCTTTCATGGACAGGCAGCTCAAATGGAAACCGAAAAAGAATTTGTGTTTTTTAAAAAAAAAACTCGAGAGCTTTATTAAATCACACTAGGATTACAATCACTGGTTGCCAACTCGTTTGCAGTTCATAATGAAAAGGGTTATATTTACGAAAGGATTTTTCATAATGAATGTATTCATGACAAGGCATATCATGACGCTATCAAAGTTTGGCCAGCAAGAGTCCAGTACGGATTTACATTCTGAATGCAGTATATATTTCAAGAGATATCCTCGTATGCAGTTCTTCTTTTTTATTAATGAAACTATTATGCATCTTCCATGGACAGGCAGCCCAAACGAAAACAGGAAAAGAATTCGCTAACTGAAGACCATCCCTTGCCGCCGGTGCTTCCATAGTGAGTACATCTCGGACATGTTCATGCCTCCTTACCTCTGCCGCCACGATTTCACCATTGTTATCTCTGATCACACAACCACTTACCCCGGAGCTGGACGATGCATGGGAGGCGGCATCTGTGTTTACCTTCGCCCAGCCCTGTGCCGGTGTTGCCCAGGAGCTTTTGGTGCCGGTCTCACCACAATTTGCGTTGTGGATCAGAAGAATGGCTACATGCTAGGTGGATCGGAGCCATTTATGATGATCAGAACGAGATCCAGCGGGTTGGATCATTTTGGAATTTGAGACCGGTCTTGCAGAGTCCCAGTGTCATGTCATGTGCGAGTTGCATTACCGCTACAACCAAGTAGAGCAGACAGATCTAGCGATCAATCCCATCCCAATCCCCCCATTACTCCGCCAGTTGCAACTTCACATGGCGACCAGAGTACTAGACCTGACTCCCGAGCATCACATGCGTGCGATCGAGAGGTCGTCTCGCTCGCCACGCACTGTTCCATTTGTTGCTTGTTCCGAACCCCAATTTACGCGCGTATCAATCCTACTCCAAGTACTGCAGTGCAACGCGGACGGCCTGTGGCGGGGTCGTCTTCCTCCTCTTGGCATCTTCTTCTCGGCCGTGCTACAGTGTGCGCCGGACAAGGCAAGGCTGCGTCGCTGACCCCCCGGCCCTGCCGCAGACATTAATGTCTTACGCCCGGTTTTCAATGCGTCCACCCACGCCCTCTGATGACTAAACTCCGATCCCCGCCTCTTTTTCCTCACCACGAGATACTCCTCCATCCTCCATGGCCACTGCTAGAGTACGTTGGTAGTAGTAATAAAGAAAACGTGTCAGCAGCGAGGGTCCGGCCGGCCGGCTCCACCAGCTCAGAGAGAGAGAGAGATGAGATGAGATGAGATGAGAGAGAGAAGGGCCGGGGCCGGGGAGCGTGTGCGTGTGCGTGTGCGTGTGTGTGCGCGCTGCGCTGCGCTGTGAGCACTGTCGGGTGCTGCGGCCAAGCAAGAGGACATGCATGTGAAGCCCCCAATAATTCCTCTCCTCACCCACACCACAGCGAGTACACCACCGCACCCCACACCCCACCCCCGACCCGACGGCCAGCCGCCAGCTGCTGCGCCTTTGTTCCCATGCGCCGCAACAAGCCTACCTCACCTCTCACTTGCTCACGCCACCAAGAATCTTTCCCCCCTTCCTCCTCCTCCTGGCCTCTCTCCTCTCCTCTTCTCCCTCCTGTGAGTGAGCTGGAGAGGAGCTAGCCGAGCGAGTGATGGCATGGGGAGCTTGCACTGCTGCGGCAGCTGCTCTCCTGCTCCTCCTCCTCCTCCTCCTCGCAGCAGCAGCAGCAGCAGGTGGTAATGGCGGCGTGCATTGCCTTCACCTTGAGGAGGGGGGGAGGCCGAGGCACCTCCTGAGCAGGAGAGCCTTGCAGGGGAGGCAGAGGCACCACCACCTGAGGTCAAGTAAGTTCTTTCTTTCCCTCATGATCCGTTCTGTCTCCCTGCCCCGGCCGTTTCTTGGTTTCTCCGGTGTTCTTGGATGGAAGAAGAGGAATCAATGGCCGACTTGGGGTTGGGGCCTTGTGGGGACACCAGAAAAGGAGCTATTTCGCTGGTCGGTTTGTAGGGCGATAACGCCGACTGGCGCTGGTTTGGCGTGAGATAAGTACTGGCTGAAATTAACGAGCGAATACGTTAACAGGCTAAAGAACGATTCAGCCCGTCCGTCCCAATGCACATGCTTCTGCCAGCAGCAATGGCCATCTGCCTCTGTTCATAATCATAGATTATTTTCTGTTCTTGGTGAAGCGTTGCCGACTCCGTTCACTTCATGGAATGGAAATGGTGGGACTGCACGAGGAATGGCAATGTGATTTCCATGGTGTTTTTTCAGTTTTCGGGGTCAGGGCTCTGCTGCCAGTGCCAGAAGTAGCACGTCCCAAGTACGGGTGGATTACATAAACAACTATAAGAATAGTAAATTACTAAATTTCCATGTGGTAGGTGGTGGTGACACCGTCACAGATTTTTCAGCTGCTCTGCTCAAGTGTAGTGAGAGTGAGAGAGAGAGAGAGAGAGAGGCGTCCGTCCCACTCCCTCCCATGACTTCATCTCATCTCACGGTTGTCGGTTTTGTTTGCGATGTTCAGGAGCCGTGGGTGGCGCCTCGGTGCTCGAGCTGAGGCACCACAGCTTCAGCTCCGCGCCGGCCAGTAGCAGGAAGGAGGAGGTGGACGGCCTCCTGTCCACCGACGCCGCGCGCGTCTCGTCGCTGCAACGGCGCATCGACAAGTACAACAGGCTGATCACCACCTCGTCGACCGCGGCGGCGGCGGCGGCGGTGACCGCGTCCAAGGCGCAGGTGCCCGTCACCTCGGGCGCGAAGCTCCGGACGCTCAACTACGTGGCCACCGTCGGGCTGGGCGGCGGCGAGGCCACGGTGATCGTGGACACGGCCAGCGAGCTGACCTGGGTGCAGTGCGCGCCGTGCGAGTCGTGCCACGACCAGCAGGGCCCGCTCTTCGACCCGTCCTCGTCGCCGTCCTACGCCGCGGTGCCGTGCAACTCCTCCTCCTGCGACGCGCTGCAGCTGGCCACGGGCGGCATGTCGGGCGCCGCGGCGTGCGGCGGCGCCGACGGCGGCCAGGACCAGCAGCAGCCGGCGGCGGCTTGCAGCTACACGCTCAGCTACCGCGACGGCTCCTACTCCCGCGGCGTCCTGGCGCACGACAGGCTGAGCCTGGCCGGGGAGGTCATCGACGGCTTCGTGTTCGGCTGCGGCACCAGCAACCAGGGCCCGCCGTTCGGCGGCACGTCTGGCCTCATGGGGCTCGGCCAGAGCCAGCTCTCGCTCGTCTCCCAGACCATGGACCAGTTCGGCGGCGTCTTCTCCTACTGCCTCCCGCTCAAGGAGTCCGACTCGTCGGGCTCGCTGGTCCTCGGCGACGACTCGTCGGTGTACCGGAACTCGACCCCGATCGTGTACACCTCGATGGTGTCCGACCCACTCCAAGGTCCCTTCTACTTCGTGAACCTGACAGGGATCACGGTCGGCGGTCAGGAGGTGGAATCCTCAGGCTTCTCGGCCGGCGGCGGCGGCGGCAGCAAGGCTATCATCGACTCCGGCACCGTGATCACCAGCCTCGTGCCGTCGATCTACAACGCTGTCAAGGCCGAGTTCCTGAGCCAGCTCGCGGAGTACCCGCAGGCTCCAGGGTTCTCCATCCTCGACACCTGCTTCAACATGACCGGGCTCAGAGAGGTCCAGGTGCCCAGCCTGAAGCTCGTGTTCGACGGCGGAGTGGAGGTGGAGGTGGACTCTGGCGGCGTGCTCTACTTCGTCAGCAGCGACTCCTCCCAGGTGTGCCTGGCCATGGCCTCCCTGAAATCCGAGTACGAGACCTCCATCATCGGCAACTACCAGCAGAAGAACCTGAGGGTCATCTTTGACACCTCGGGGTCTCAGGTTGGTTTTGCACAGGAGACGTGTGGTTATATTTGACTTGACTGGGTGGGATGGGATGCATGGGGTAGCAGCCATGGGCTATATATGTGAATATCTTTATACTTGCAGATTTGTTTCTGAGATTACCTCTGGTGATTGGCAAATGGTAATACAGTGTTTAGTTGTTGGCACATGAACAAGCACTCACGGTGGTTGTTTTTTCTGTCTTCCTAGCTATTTCTCTGGGCTTCATCCGAGATCAATTTGCATTGCAGGGAACCAGTGGAATTATGCGTTTATTTTTATCTGATCTGTAGACAATACCAATACGGTTGAGCAATTGGGCACTGAACCCTGCCGCAGAACGTCCATGCAACCTGCTGCCACTGCTAGTGCCACAAAAGAGATTAGTGAAACAGATAGAAATTATGAGAATTCCAATTTCGCTGTTTTTATGAATTATAAGTGTACAAGGCACGTCGACGGCCACATGAGAGATGGATGCGGTCTTATAAAGTTTTCTCATCACGACTGAAAAGGGAGATCAGGTGGTCATGCTGGTCCTTTAGTGACCAGAATTCAGACGTCGATCGAGTGCCGAGGGCCTCCACGGCCTTTCCATTTGAAGACACCCGCAAGAAAACAGCACAGGGAATATATACAAGCAGGAGGAAT